>NC_064615.1:59881788-60184666 GCF_023898315.1 Schistocerca nitens
GAATTATGTCGTCATCTGCAAACCTCGAATTTTTTTATTCATCTTCCTTAACTGCCATTACTACTCCAAATTTTTCTTCGGTTTCCTCTACTGTTTGTTCATTATTAATACTGAATAACATCGAGGATAGGCTACAACCCAACCTCATTTCATCTCAACTACTCTCTCTTCTCAACCACTGTTGCCCTTTCATGCCTCTCTATTCTATAAATACCATCTGGTTTCTGTACAAGTCGTAAATAACGTTTCGCTCCCTGTATTTTATCCCTTCTATCTCCAGAATTTCAAAGAGAGTATTCCACACAACATTGTCAAAAGCTTTCTCCATTTCCATAAATGTAGATTCGCCTTACTTTAACCTATCTTCTAAGGTAAGTCATAGGGTCGGTATTGCCTCGCGTATTCCTTCATTTCTCGAGAATCGACAGTGATTTTCCCCGAGGTCTGCTTATACCATTCTTCTGTAAAGAATTCGTGTTAATATTTTGCAAACTCGACTTATGAACTGATTGTTCGGTTATTTTCACACCTATCAGCAAGTGCTTTCTTTGGAATTGTAATTACTACATTCTTCTTAAAGTCTGAGGATATTAAGCCTGTCTCATTCATCTTGCACACCAGTTGGAAAACTTTTATCGTAGCTGTATATCCCATGGCTATCAGTAGTTCTGAAGGGATACGTCTACTTCTAGGGCTCTTTTTGACTTATATCCTTGACAAATTTGTCAAATTCCTCCCGTAGTATCATATCCCACCTCTCATCTTCACCTATACCGACTTCCCTTTCTGTTATATTCCTTTCAAGTTCATCTCCCTTGTATAGACACTCTACATACTCCTTCCAACTTTCAGCTTTCCCTTCTTTGCTTAAGACTCGTTTACCATCTGAGCTCTTGATATTCATATAGCTGCTTCCCTTTTTCCCAAAGGCCTCTTTAATTTTCCTGTAGGCGGTATCCATCTTTCCCCTAGTGAAATATGCTTCTAAACCCTTAAATTTTGCACTAAGTATCAGTCTTATTTTCAAAATGTTTTTATTACTTTTTGCCTGCATCATTTGTTGCATTTTTAAATTTTCTCCTTTCATCAGTTAACTTCAGTGTCTCTTGTGCTATCCAAGAATTCCTACTAGATGTTGTCATTTTACCATTTTGATCCTCTGCTGCCTTCACTATTTCATCTCTTAAAGCTACCCATTCGTCTTCTACTGCTTCCGTTTGGCTGTTGTAATCAGCCTATATAATGCTGTCTCTGAAGGTCTCAACGCCGTCCGGGGTGGCCGAGCGGTTCTCGGCGCTACAGTCGGGATCCGCGCTACCGCTACGGTCGCAGGTTCGAATCCTGCCTCGGGCATGGATGTGTGTGATGTCCTTGGGTTAGTTAGGTTTAAGTAGTTCTAAGTTCTAGGGGACTGATGACCTCAGCAGTTAAGTCCCATAGTGCTCAGAGCCATTTGAACCATTTTTGAAGCTCTCAACAACCTCTGTTCCTTTCAGCTACCTTCTTCCATTTGTTTAATTTTATTCTACAGTTCATAACAAATAAAACATGCACAGAGGTCACATCTGTCCTTGGAAATGTCTTACAATTTAAAATCGTTTTCCTAAAAGTCTGTCTAACCGTTATATAATAAATCTGAAACCTGCCGGTGTCTCCAGGTCTCTTCCCCGTATACAGCGTTCTTTTATGATTCTTAAACCAAGTGTCGGCTATCATTGAATTATGCTCTGCGCAAAATTCTATCGGGCAGCTTCCCCTTTCCTTTCTTTCCGTCAGTCCATATTAACCCACTATTTTTTATGCTCTTCCTTTTCCTACTAGCGAATTCCACTCTCAGATCACGATCAAATTTTCGTCTCTTTAACTATATGAATAATTTCTATTATGTCATCATACATTTCTTCAAACTCTTCATCATTAGCTGGGAAACACCGTTTGGCTATGGTTACGTCGTACTCTCACCTGTATCTTCCCTCACATATGTGATAACCAAGCCATTTCAGTCGATGTGGAAGAAAATGTTACTAGAAAGAACTTTATTGTCAAGAATCTTACGACAAACTCAAATAATAATAATAATAATAACAATAATAATAATTTCATCGGGCACAATGGCCGACTGCAAGTCTTTCAATTCGACGCCACTTCTGTGACTCAATAAAACCTAGTACTGGAGGCTACTTTTGCAAAGGAGACGCAGACCGCTTAGTCATACCAATGCTTGGAAAATTTGCTAGAACTATTAAAACAACAGAGTCTCTTAGGGCTGACCCTTAGATTCCATTTCCTGCACATTTTTCCCTATTTCAATGCACATCGTGCCACAGTTCTACTAGTACTATTGTTTTAAATAAATAAGTAAATAGTACTATTATTGCACAACCGGTGCAGGAAATAGATCTAAGGGTCAGCCCTAAGAGGATTGTTGTTGTACCATTTACAAGGAGGTGTATCCAGCACAAGCACTAAAATCTTAAAATTTTCAATGAAGCTCTACCCATATAGTGGCAATGAAGTATTTTTGGGCTGCCATGGATGCGAAACTGTCATGGATCTCTCACATAACGAATACATGCTCCAAGGAGAAAACTATTCCTATGAGAGGAAACTGATCTCCAAACAGCAAGAGTATGTACTGGATATACACCACTGTAATAAGGTCTATGACAGGTTATGGGGCTACAGTATGGTGGAACAAAATAAAACCAAAAATGGCTGTCAAGAAGCTTGCGAAGTGCAGAGACTGGCCTGCTTAGCCATAACAGATGGAATTAGCAGCAGATCCATTGCTGGTATGGCGACAGTGCTGGACATGCCCCCATGCCGCATTGAGGCAGCGGCGCGGACATACTGGCTAAGAACTGGAAATAACCGCATACCTTTAGGAATCCCACAC
Source organism: Schistocerca nitens (assembly GCF_023898315.1). Taxonomy (NCBI): domain Eukaryota; kingdom Metazoa; phylum Arthropoda; class Insecta; order Orthoptera; family Acrididae; genus Schistocerca; species Schistocerca nitens. The sequence continues at coordinate 59,884,685 of NC_064615.1, forward strand.
CAATATGAGAAATGTGGTAGATATAGAGATGATTGGAGAAATGCCGGATGACTATACAATAACTGCCAGCTGTTTCAGTTAAGGGGCTCCGGAAAGGCTCAAAATCATGAAAAGTTCAATTTTTACTTTTTTGCGTTTTCTGAATCTGCAGACTATTGCCTTTTAATAGATATATAATTTATTCAATTCCGAAGACTACAACTATTTTTAAATTTTTTTTTGAAATGTGTTCTACATGGGCGTGACCCACTGTGGCGCTGTTACACTGCTGTCAAATGGTGTTATTATGCAATATTATGCAATATTATGCAATAATGGAGGTGATAAAACCTATTTTCAGAGACTTAGCAGCACCTGAACTGTTGAAAAAGTGTATTCACGGAAAAACTCAAAACCCCAATGAAAGTGTAAATAGTGTTATATGGTCGAGAACCCCAAGACTGTATTTGTTGGAATAGAACACTTCACTTTGGTGTGTATGATGCTGTTGCGACTTTCAATGATGGCAACATTGTAAGGTGCAAGGTATTTAGAAATATGGGAATGAAGATAGGTTCTAACATGGTACGAGCGATGCTTGCTTTAGACAAGGAACGCCTTCGGGCTGCAGACAGGGCTGTCAAGAGTCTAGAAATACAAGCAAGAGTAAACAGGAGGAGGAACAAGAGGAAGCTGGAGGAGGAGTTTGCAGAGGATGAAGATAATCCATCCTATGGACCTGGAATGCACTAAAAAGTTAATCCAATCTTTGTCGCTCGATTCCCAAAACTTTTATTTTCTCATACTAAATACATGTTTTCTAAGGATCTTCCAAACATATTTGTTGCAAACTTTCAGTAAATGTTACACAGTACCTTCTACATAATTTAACACAGCCTTTTTCCAAAAAACTGTATATTTTTGAATATATAAATAAAAAATTGCAAAAAAATGTTGTGAATTTTCATTACAATTGAAAAAAAAATCATCTTTAATAACTGAACTCAAATTTTGTAAAATCCCTGTGTTAAGTTGTAGCCCATATTCCAATAAATAATCTGTAAAAATTTCAACTTCCTACCTCAAATACTTTGTGAGGAAAGATGTAATTTATAAGCGTTATTTTAACATTGCAAGTATAGGGCGTTCCGGAGCCCCTTAACCTTTCAGTGTAACGGACTGAGGGGCCAGTGGAATGACGAACCACGACACCGTGCAGAAAACATTGTGTGGTTTACTGACGGGCCAAAAGCACATTAAGGCACTGGGGTCGTGGTGTACGGGGAACAGACAAGGCTAGAAAGAGCAGTCTCTTTACTGAAGCTGGACACGTTATTCCAGGGGGAAATATCCGCTATCAGGATAGCGCGTAGGATAATTTGAATAGGCACTACAAATAGCAAAGCATCTACATTTAATCAGACAGCCAAGCATCTCTAAAATATTTTTCAGTCCCTGCAACGAGATCAAAGATCGTTGCACAATGCCAAATAATCATGCGAGACTATGGGCAAGCAAGAGGATATACTTGCTGTGGATCTCTGGTGACTGAGGAATCAGTGGCAACTAAGAAGCTCATAGACTGGCCAGGACAGATGTGAAAACATTTGTTGGACCGCAACCTGGTCTAATCATCATTAAGGCGATGATTAAGCTTCGGTACTGGATCAGAAGGACGCATGTAGGACTCTGATCCAAAAACAAACAAAAAGCATGCTAACGATGTCAAATACATGTTTTAAGAGAAGTTCTGTAATCCCGGGTTTGAACAGGCGGCAGACTGAACTATTTGTAGCAGTAATGGCAGGCCATGGGAACTTTAAGAAGCAGTGGGCGAAGTCAAAAGCGACCAAGTACGTAGACTGTGCGGTGAGGGTGATGAAACAGTGCCATACCCAATTCTTCGGTGGGAAGCGATCGAGATCAAAAGACACGGAATATTCACGTTATCAAGTCCTGAAGAAATCGTGTCTAATAACTACTAACGGGTCGCTTTCTACTCTTTACGTGTCCTGGTTGGCTTTGCTAGAGCCACAGGGAATGAAACGGCACAATTAACCTTGTTTCAGTCCTGGAAATAGTGGGCTAGGGTAGCTTTTGTTTTAACTGCCTGTTTATTTAAATCAAATCAAACCGGTGAGTTGCGTGTACCTAATTTACCACAGTTATCCAACTGGGGAAAAAGTACCTACAAGTTGACGTTCGTGGTGCTTCTTCACAACGTTGAGAGAGGAAGCCTAGATTAAATGCAGACTAAAAATGTCCATGGTCCGACGGTGATTCCATCTCACCATCTCTCACTTCCCAGCTACTCCTTATTTGGCTAGACCATCAGGTCCGACAATTCCAACTGAAAGAAGTATTCTGCCTAATGAGAAATGGGAAAAAATATGAGCCATTTAAAACTAAATCACGGAGGATATTGAATGGAGTGAGTGAAATGGCTGTGCGGAGTGGCTGGGTAGCGATTCCTGGATAGTCATTACAGTCAGTCAGTAACTACAAGAACTCATCTTTCAGTTTTCAGCTTGAATCTGCAGGTTAATGAAGGTGAGTGGGCATGAATACCACCGTAGGAGGCGAAACGCGTATTGTGCTGGAAAGCGAAGATAATAGTGTCGGGGACATCGCAGTATCGGTGGCGACAACGACATAGGCCGCTAACGGCGGTGTTACGCGGCGAGCGGGGCAGTTATTGTTAATGTGATCCGCTTGATGGACGCCCGGATCATCCCCGACGCGAATCTGCTTTATTGCTGCATGACATTCGGCTCTTATGTGCGCAATAAACCTCGCGTGCTTGGCCGGCAATCGTACGTGATGGCTGCCTGTTGGGGCGCGAATCGTCAGCACAATCACCCAACTAACTGGGAATAAAAAGGCTCGCCAAACGTCCTGCTGGCTCCTTAACCGTGTACATCGACACAAACAGCCGGCGGTGTTAGGTTTACGGTTTTCTGCGTGCTGCGACCCCTCTGTGTTTTGATAGAGCTACTCTACGAAAGGCGGCTCTAGCTAATATATGTATAAAGTGTAAAGTGCTGACAGAGCCATTGTAACTCGACACTAGTTAATTGTAAATAAATGTCGTGTGACTAGGGCCTCCAGTCGGGTAGACCGTTCGCCGGGTGCAAGTATTTCAATTTGACGCCACTTCGGCGTCAATGGTTATGAAATGATGATGATTAGCACAACACAACACCCAGTCCCCGACCTGAGAAAATCTTCGACCCAGCCGGGAATAGAACCCGGGCCCTTAGGATTGACATTCAGTCGGTCTGACCACTCAGCTACCGGGGGCGGACAGTTGATTGTAGAAACCCGTAATCATGTTCCGAGGGTGAGTCAAATGAAAATCTTAATTTTTTTAAATATTATTTATTGTGCAGAAGTTGTACAAAGCTGTATCACTGTTGAACATAATCTCCCCCACGCGCAATGCAAGTCCTCCAGCGCTTACAAAGTGCATAAATTCCTTTAGAAAAAAATTCTTTTGGTAGTCTGCGCAACCACTCATGCACCGCGTGGCGTACCTCTCCATCAGAACGGAACTTCTTTCCTCCCATTGCGTCTTTGATGGGTCCAAACATATTGAAATCACTTGGGATAAGGTCTGGTGAGTATGGTGGATGAGGAAGACACTCAAAATGCAGGTCTGTGATTCTTGCAACTGTTGTACTGTCAGTGGGGGGCCTTGCATTGTCATGTTGCAAAAGGACACCTGCTGACAGCAATCCACGTCGCATTGATTTGATTGCAGGACGCAGATGATTTTTTAGGAGATCTGTGTATGATGCACTGGTGATAGCGGTCCCTCTAAGCATATAATGCCCCAAACGGACGCCTATTTTTGTCCCAAAAGAGAGTCAGCATAAATTTCCCTGCTGATGGTTCTGCTCGAAACGTTTTTGGTTTTAGTGATGAGGAATGGCGCCATTCCTTGCTCGTTCTCTTTGTTTCCGGTTGGTGGAAGTGAACCCAGGAACGACTCTTGCAAGGAAGCCATCACCTTCTCTTTCAAAGTGCCGAAGAAGTTCTTCACAAGCATCAACACGTCGTTCTCTCATTTCTGGAGTCAGCTGCCGTGGCACCCATCTTACAGACACTTTGTGAAACTGGAGCACATCATGCACAATGTGGTGTGCTGACCCATGACTTATCTGTAAACATGCTGCAATGTCATTCAGTGTCACTCGGTGGTTTTCCTTCACTATGGCTTCAACTACAGCAGTGTTCTGTGGAGTCACATGTTGTCGTGCCTGACCTGGACGAGGAGCATCTTCCACTGAAGTCACACCATTTGAAAACTTCCTACTCCATTGGTAGACTTGCTGCTGTGACAAACATGCATCACCGTAGTGAACCTTCATTTCAATAGGTTTCACACCTTCACTACGCAAAAACCGAATAACAGGACGCTGTTCTTCCCTGGTGCAAGTCGCAAGTGGGGCGGCCAACTTTATACCGACACTGCGACGCTATGTGTGCATCTGCACTATGCTGCCACCTACAGACCATTCTAAACGCCGTTTGTAGCACGCTTACCAACTTACAGGATAACGGCGCGAAATTTCGATTTGTTATTACAGATTTAAGGTTTTCATTTGACTCACCCTCGTACATTGTGGGTGTAAGTGCTCTACACGTTTCAGCCGGAGCTCTAGTTAGCAGCTCCTCATTTGTGGCCGAGGGATGTGGCACAGTGGTTAACACATTGGACTCGCATTTGGGAGAACAAAAATTCAAATCCCCGTCCGTCCTACAGGATTTAGGTTTTCCGTGATTTCCCCAAATTGCTTCCATCGCTAATGTCGGTATTGTTACTTTGAAAATGGCACGGTCACTTTCCTTCCCATCTTTCCGATGTACGAGCTTCTGCTACGTCTATAATGGCAGCGCTGTCGACGGGCGGTAAACTTTGATCTTCCTTCTTCCATATTTGTTTGTGGTTCAGATCTCTACGATGAGCACTTTAATGGTTCACATTTTACAGGGTGAGTCAAAAAGTAGTTTACAGCTTTTTAAAGATACAGAAATTTTGTTGAGATAACTTACAGGGGGGGGGGGGGGGGGGTAGATATGTTATTTTGTAACAGACAACTCAAGTTTGATTCACTTAGTGCACCACAACCCCATTTCGTCAGCATGGGCGCCAGAATAGTGCACAGTTAAAACAGCTACTTTCACTGGTGCGTAGGATGCTCGTCGTTTTTTTTTTCATGAAGCGAACGTGGTGAACACTCACAACTGCAAAATATGGGGCAGCCATTTTGCATATGCAACCATGGAATATGTTCCTGACAGCCCTGAAGTTAATGTGCTTTGTGCTCTTAGCAAACTGAAAATGTACAGCCCTTTCTTCTGCATGGAGGAAACTGTCATTGGCATTGTGTATCTGGATAAGCTTGAAAACTTTTTGATTTCACAGATCGAAGAAGATGACCGAGATGGTATGATATACTACCAGCAAGAAGTTCTACTACCTCACTTCCTCACGGAATTTCGAGGTTTCCTTGATAATCTTTTCCCAGGTCAGTGAATTGGCAGTGAATGGCCTATTACATGGCCATCTCGCTCCCCAGATCTGTCACCAATGGATTTCCTTCTCTAGGGTTTCATTAAAGACAGCGTGTATGTTCCTCTCCTAGCAAACAATTTAGCCAACCTGAAAAGTAGAATCTACGCTGCATCGAGTGTGGAAAGAAACTTATTACCGATGCGATATTTGTCGCACCACAACTGGTAGTCACATCGTAACAAAATGACACATGACACTTTTATAGGCAACTTGAGGCTAGGTGCTACAAAATGGCACATCCACCGATTCTGTTAGTTATGTCAATAAATTTTCATTTCCTTACAAAGTCGTAAAGTCCTTTTTGAGTCACTCTGTATTTTCTCCCTCTTCACGAAGTGCTGTGTATGAGCGTATTGGATCAACATAGATCAAAATGGATTTGCAAGCGGCTCCTCCCTACGTGAAAACAGTTCCAACTCCCCGTCACAGTTGCTGACTTTGTCTGTGCATTCAAATACGTTTACGAATTGTCGTATAAAAACATTTCTGCATAGGAAAGCTTAATGCGAAATGTTGCTTCGAACCCTAAATCATAGTTAACAACTAACTTCCATCATGCATAAAGTGCATACAAATTATTTTATGATTGACAAATTAACAGTGTAGTTGGTCTATGCCCGATTTAATACTTGGGTAATCGAATTTGAGTGTTAATACAAACTGATATATGCATAGTTGCAAAACGACAGCGCATTAAAAAGGAAGGCATGTAGTCTATCAACAAGTCTGGAAACTTCCCGTCAATCAGTAGGTGGGTTGCCAGACATTCCTAAGCTCTTAAGCCCTAGGCCATTAGCATGAAGTATCCGTCCCCGGAGAACAACACAGCGGGGCAGAACAACTGCACTAGAGTCAATGGACACCTGGAAGATCTATCGTGAGACCAGAAGCACGCCGGTCGGTGTGGCCGAGCGGTTCTAGGCGCTTCAGTCGGGAATCGCGCGACCGCTATGGACGCAGATTTGAATCCTGCCTCGGGCATGGATGTGTGTGGTTTCCTTAGGTTAGTTAGGTTTAAGTAGTTCTAAATTCTAGGGGACTGATGACCTAAGATGTTAAGTCCCATACTGCTCAGAGCCATTTGAACCATTTGGTTCTAGGCGTTTCAGTCTGGAACCGCGCGACCACTACGGACGCAGGTTCGAATCCTGCCTCAGGCATGGATGTGTGCGATGTCCTTAGGTTAGTTAGGTTTAAAACTGGTTCTAAATTCTAGGGGATTGATGACCTCAGATGTTAAGCCCCATAGTGCTCAGAGACATCTGAACCAGAAGCACGTGGCGCCTAATACAAACATTCTAATTCCCCCGTTTCTGTGGGAACTGGTTTGATGGAAGCAGTAAGTAGCACGAAAGCGACCTAGTGAGAGCCACTAGTTTATAACGCCACACTTAAATGACTGGAGAACGGACAAGGGGGAAGCAACGAGAATAAGGTGTAGAATGTAAACAGCAAGAGTTGGGCAACACGTTGCTGGTGGTTGCTGCAGAAGTTCCAACGACTCTCACTGTTCCCTGCTACAGGCTCTACTGCGTCAGTAGGTCATCCTGACTGTCCAATACTCGCAGCACCTCATCGGATTTGATGCCCTTGACCTGCACCGGCCTCCCCACAGCTGCTGATACCTGTGTCTGCTCGCTATGGCGTCGTGCGGTTCGGAACGCGGTGATCATTTCCTTTTCTGAAACATCCTCCCGTAACAGGATACAGATTTAAATACGACATACGTCACTAGTTTCCTTGGTGAAGCGCCGTGCCAACTTGGAATCTAAGAGAAACTGTTACACGCTGATGAGTCAACGAATTATGAGCACGTGCTTAATACGGTGTTGGTCAGCCGTTGGAACACATTACTTAAGTCATATACAACCGTTCGTTCGACGAAAGATCCGTACCCAAAGACTGGAAAGTTGCACAGGTCACACCAATATTCAAGGAAGGTAGTGCGAGTAACCCACTAAATTACAGGCCCATATCATTAACGTCGATACGCAGTGGGATTTTGGAACATATATTGTGTTCGAACGCAAGGAATTACCTCGAAGAGAAAGAACGGTCTACTGACACAGTCAACATGGATTTACAAAACATAGTTCTTGTGAAACATAACCAACTCTTTACTCATATTACGTGTTGAGTGCTATTGACAAGGAGTTTGAAATTGATTCCGTATTTCTAGATTTTCAGAAGGCTTTAGACACTGTAGCGGCTTGTAGTGAAATTGCGTGCTTATGATACATCGACTCAGTTACCTGACCGAATTTGTGATTTTCTGTCAGAAAGGTCACTGATCGTTGTAATTGACGGAAAGTCATCGACTAAAACAGAAGTTATTTCTGGCGTTCCCCAAGGTAGTGTTATAGGCCCTTTATTGTTCTTTATCTATGTAAACGATTTAGGAGACAATCTTTGCAGCCGCCTTAGGTTGTTTGCGGATGATGCTGTCGTTTATCGACTAGTAAAATCATCAGAAGATCAAAGCAAATTACAAAACGATTTAGAAAGAATATCTGCAAGGTGCAAAAATTGGCAATTGACCCTAAATATCGAAAAGAGTGATTTCATCCACATGAGTGCCAAAAGTAATCCTTTAAATTTCTGTTACACGTCAAATCTAAAGGCCATAAATTCATCTAAATAGCTAGGAATTGCAATTACGAACAACGTAAATTGGAAGGAACACATAGAAAATGTTGTGGGTAAGGCTAACCAAAGAATGCTTGTTATTGGGAGGACACTTAAAAAATGTAAGGGATCTACTATGCAGACTGCCTACACTACGCTTGTCCGTCCTCTTTTAGAATACTGCTGCGCGGTGTTGGGATCCTTACCAGATAGGACTGACGGAGTACATCGAGAAAGCTCAAAGAAGGGAGCAAGTTTTATAGTATCGCGAAACAGGGGAGAGAGTGTCACTGAAATGATACAGGATTTGGGTGAACATCATTAAAACAAAGGTGTTTTTCATTGCGGTGAAATCTTCTCATCAAATTTCAATCTCCAAGTTTCTCTTCTCAATGCGAAAATATTTTGTTGACGCCGACCTGTATATGGAGAAACGATCATCGTAATAAAATGAGGGAAATCAGAGCTCGCACGGAAAGATATATGTGTTCATTTTTTCAGCTCGCTGTGCGAGCTTGGAATAATAGGGAATTATTGTGAAGGTGGTTCGATGTAAATGTGATTTGCAGAGTATCCATCTAGATGTAGAATACAACAGCAGTTCTGCTCGGAATGGATATGAAAAGTCGTTGATAGATTTCCAGAGACGTGTAACACCATATTTTCACGTAAAGGTTCCCGTAAATTACGAGCTGACGACCGGTAGATGTCCAGATGTGTTCCTTCGGATTCAGGTCACGAGGATTTGATCACCAAATCATCAACTGGAGTTCACTCTTATGCTCCGTACGGGCTAATGAAGGACAGTTATCCCGTTGGAAGATGAAATCACGTAGCGGAAGACAAAAGCATAGAAAAGATTCAGGTAGTTAGCTATAATGTTCTTGTACTCCATAGTTGTTACGGTTACTTAGATTACTACCATAGACTCTAGATTCCATAAAATCCCAGGTGAATGTCCCCCACAACACTACCGACCTGCATACGTGCTCCAGTGCATGTTTCGAGCAGTTGTTCGGCTGTATGACGGGATACGCGGGCACTAGCGAGACTTTGTCTAACAGGAAACGTGATATATCTGACCAGGTGACGGTTTTCCGTTGAACCATGGTCCAATCTCGATGCCCCCGAGCTCCCTGTAATCATAGCTGGCGTTGTAATTCGGTCAACGAGACAAGAATTAGGTGTTGTCTGCCGCGGAGACCCATGTTGAACAAAGGGTAGTGACCGGTATGCTTGGGAACACTTGTGCCGGCATTAGCGTTGTACTGCGTCATCAAATGTACCACAGATCGCCGTTTACCCTGCTCACAGATCCTTCTACCACTCCCCGTTGAAGCTCGCGACAATAGTAGACGATGAACCGACCAGATTATCCGTTTCCGGGATGTCCATACCCTAGGTTAAAACAGTGTCGTCTCTGTCGAAGTCCAGTGTGTCTGTGGATTTCCCCATTTCCTACTCGTACCTTCGGTAGAATAATTTTCCATTTGTCTCTACTACTGTTCCTTACTCTGTCTAACTCCCGCAATTCCACCAAGTAGCATTAATTCCCGTCGTGTGAGGGGGTCGTAATGTTTTGTCTCGTCACTGTATATTTATCATCCGACGTCAAAGATTATGTCATCTTGTTTATATTAATTTGCAAAATCTAAATTCTATACTTACTAACGTTAATGTATCACTGTCAAATAGGCTATGTCGTATTTGCGAAACACATTCCAATAACCTCTCTTTCCAAGGTATTTATAATTCCAACGTATTTGTAGCTTTTGACTATCTGCAATTCCTTTTTCCTTATAGGTGGATTGGCGATTGTTTATCATGGTTCCCCCTTCCCTAAATGACAGTGATTTAGTCTTATCGCTATTTATGAGTAGGTCGATTTCATGGAACCATCCTTCCAACTTGTCAAAGGCTTCTTGCACGGGCTCTCTTTTTTCTTAATAGTGCAATCTTATCGTTGGCATACCGTCACACTCTGACTTCTTATTTTATCTCTTGTGTGATGTCATAGGATAGTACAAATGAGTACCCTACAAGTTCTAGGATTCCCTGCCGTACCATATACCTTTGCTGAAGTTCTTGGGACCGTGTTAATCCATCATAGATAAAGATCGTGATTTCTTCGAGACCTGTTTTAATATGAAAGTACGTTAAGGTTCATGCATGTTGTGGCTGTTTTCGCAGATCTCCGTGTTCCGTTATAAAGATGGTGTTAGACCTCTAGTGATCAATGGTTTCTTTGAAATCTTGCTAATATTACATGTAGTTGGATTTTGGGAAAACTGTTTTCAAAAGTGGATACAAATTTGTTAAGAAATATGTTTAATTCTGAGTCTGAATTCGATCTTAAAAAAATTGGAAATTAGTGATAACGTCTTATGGGACCAAACTGCTGAGGTCATCTGTCCCTAAGCTTACACACTACTTAATATGTCTTAAACTAACTTATGCTAAGGACAACACACACCCACGCCCGAGGGGGACTCGAAACTCCGAAGGGGGGGGGGGGGGGGGGGGGAGCGGCGCGAACCGTGACAAGACGCCTTAGGCCGCACGTTACCCCGCGCCCAGTTGATTGTAAACTTAACCATAGTAACGTGCTATAAATTTTCTCTAAAATCCTCAATTCTTTGTCCTTTCTCTACAGGTTTCTTGACTGTACAGGCTGCTAAGCTATGTGACTAGCTGTGGATGAGGACCTGAAAATCCGTTGCCAGAGAATACGTACATGTTTATTTCACGTGTACCTTTGTACGAACACATCTGTTAAGCTACCAGTATCTCGAGCTACCTGATTTGGAAAATGACCTGGTAACTTTTAACTAACTAATAACATCTCTAGATCACCTTTCTTGTCGACGTGCTTTAAGAAATTTTCATTAAAATCACCACACATTAATAAGACGAACGATTTTCTTGACAGATAGCAAAGAAAGACATTACCTAGTTGGGGCCTGTGCATTGTACCAGAAAAAAGTATTGTATTGCCAGATTACAAATCCCAAGCATTATTTCTATATTCTGATGTTTACAAAAATTATTTATTTCAATATTTTTGAATTTACATTAGTTTTTGTGAATGTGACAATTGCTTCTTCACCCAAAATGTATCTTAATGAATATGCAGCTAGCATATAACCAATTATTTTCATGTTTTTGATCCCAACGGTGACATAATGCTCATGCATACGAATGACATACATTTCTTTTTAGCTACTGAGATCATCCAGAACAGTGCTGCCCTTCTTTTCTTAGAAGGGGCGATCAAAAAGATTTGTCTGAGGGCGTTGCCGCAGCGTGTATGTAACGTTGCTCGATTGCAATGCCGGTATATAAGCGCCAGCATGTAGGCCAGGGATCAGCGTGGGATTCGTGTCTTTAAACGCGTGTGTGGTAATTGCGCAAATGTGAACTATGGCGACATTATTATCAAATGCAACCAAACAGTACTACCGTGCTTTATTCTTTCTTTACTTCCGAAAGACAAACGTCAGTAGATATCCAATGGAGAATAAAGAATGCATATGGGACTGCACGACTTTGGAAAACCACTATTGTGTGATGATCCACCAAGATCGGTGCTTGCGACGACTTGATGCAAGACATCGTTCGATCTGGGAGGCCAGTCTCATCCACCGTCCCAACACAGGTGGGTGCTAGTCAAGCAACCACCCTATGTTCCTGATCTCTACCCATACGACTATCACGCCTTCGGCCCCTTCAAAAAGACCTGGAACGGTCGACGTTTCCTGTCGGATGAGGGCGTGCAGCAGCCAGTTAGGGACTTCTTCACGCACCAGGACACGGTGTGTTACCAAACGGGTATATTCAACTTGGTGCGTCGATTGGATGAATTTTTCAGTACTCATGCCGATTTTGCCTTATTAGCATATTAATTCTTGACTATACAGTCTTCGACTATACAGTCTTCGACCGCGAACTTTTTGATTACCCCTTATCATATTCCGGTGAAGTAAGTCGAGTTTCTCCTTTACTGTTATTGATGAAATGTGAATCTTTCTCAATTAAATTTCGTGTAGTTCTGTCTCGGGTTCTCGTTTTAACCGAAAACGTTTGTCTCTTCCGGTTGCACTAAACTCGTGGATTTGCCTTTTGGCGCTGTTAGATCGGTGCTATGATAAAATGTACAGAACAGAGAACTCAAACAAAAGTATAAAAATTCCCATTAGCATCTCGTAAATTTTTTTAAAATTAAAATTAACGAGCAGAAATATATTTTTTAAAGCTTCTGCTAATTTCGTTTCTGCATCAACATTAATATTTCCACTCCTTTCCTCTCATAAAAATTCTGGGAGAGCCGGTGGGTTTTTGTGAAAGCGTCAGTAATTTTAAATTTTGCAATCAGTACTCAGCCTTCTAAATACCTGCAACATCTATGTATATATATATCTTCGCAAGTAACCGTCGCCTTCATGGCAGAGCGTACTTCGTACAGATATAATCTATTTTCTTTTCTATTAATCGTGTAGTAAGCAAAAATAAACTGATTACGTGTCACCAGCCCTAATCACTCATTTCTTACTTTCGCGATCAATACGTATGATATACAACGGTGAAAGTATAACTGTAGCCCAGTGTTCTTCGAAAACAAGTTCAGTAAATGTCCTGAGCAGATGTCACGGGAAGTAAATCGGTTTTCTTCCAAGGACTACCGTTTAAGCACCCCAAGCACTTCTGTTAAACTTTCGTACGGACTGTAAAGATTTCTAACGATCGTAGAAGCGCGTCTCTCAATTCTTTAGATGTCTGTTGTCATGGATACTTCACTCCAAACACTGGAACATTAGTCTTGAAGTGATTGGACTAACGTCTTGTACAGGGATGCACCGACTTTTTCGACGACCGCTCCAACAAATCTAAGTCTTCCATTCGCCTTACGTAATAACGATTTCACTTGATCATCCAATTTGATATCGCTTCATTATTTTTCTTCTTCTTGTGAATGGTGTGATACATCCCTCCACTCTTGTGCCGTCCAGTTCATCTCAGAGTAGCATCTGCAAACTGTGTCCTGAACTATTTGCTGGATGTATTTCAATTCTTGTACAGATTTTACTCTTTACACCTCCTTCTATCAATCATAGTTTTACCCCAAAACTTATACGGCAAAACATTTTCACCTGGAATCTCGTAAAACAATCGTCAGTGAACAACTTTATACTGTAGTTGATACTATCTGATAAATCGTTTATGTATTAAGTTTTCTCGGGAGTCATCCGATGTTACTTTCGTTTCTGTGGAGCATTCACAGCCAGTAGACTATAACGTAGTATGTTCTATTAGTCGAATATTCATCAAGACAATGACACATTTGCGAAGATACTCAATTTGATCGTTAGTTTTCGAACAAGTGATAGAGTCGATCACCTTCTGGAAATCTAACAAGACGGAACCAACTCGTTCACTTGGATATGTTGACTGGAAGATGTCATTAATGATCAAAGAAAGCTGTGTTTCAGACTTGAGAGAAGCTCGTTTTATTCCCATTCGAGAGGATGACTGTTCGAATCTCCGGCGGACCGTCCGTATTCAGGTTTTCCATGATATCCATAAATCGCTCCTGGCAGTGCCCGCGATGGTTGCTTTGAAATGGTGCGTCTGATATCCTTCTCCGTCCATGAAGCAATCCCAGTTTGTACTCCGACTCTAACGACGTTGATGGCTACGGGACATGAAACCATAATCTTCCCTTCCATTTCGCTTTACTCCAGGAACGTCACAGCGTTTAACTATAATCTACGCTCCAGCAACAGAAGTTCGTGGGCTATTTACTGGGTCAACGGTAATAATAAATTGATGCAGACCTGTTTGCGTAAAATTTACTACATAAGAAATTGCTGATCGTGCTCTTTATTCGAGTGCGATATGCAAGAAAGCGGACACCATGCGCATTTGGCAGCCATATTCTACCAGATCACTGAATTACAGGAATCAAATTATGCTCTGCCAGCATAAGCTACATTAAACTCGAGTCTCTTTGCAATGGCGTTAATGGAAGACAAATGCTCTGACAAAAACGGCCTTACAAGAAGACAATTCCCTTCAGTAACTACAGTAGCTGAGTAGAAGAATGTAATTCACTCTTATCATAATCGTACGACAGGTTTATCCAGTATGACAATTAAAGCTTTAAGGAGCTAATATCCAGCTCCCGGCTTGACCTCCACTCAGCAACATTTCTTAACATTCATTTGCAGTGTATTTTCGCAATCGGACTTCCTCCTGTAAGTTCTCCTATAGAAGACTGCGAGACACACACAAGTATTTACATGATGCTAATTAATGTCATTACACACACTTCGTAAGTAAATAGTTACTGAGGTATAGGGACAGCACGTATCTGTTGCATGCAGAGCTGTCAACATATAAATCATCTACTTTATACGGGATGTAACTAAATTCTCTATACAGACTTCGATGACAGCGTCTTTACACCAGAACAAGAAAAAAGTATAGTGAACAGGGGCTCTGCAATTCCATACCTTAAGTATTAAGCACCATGAGAACTTGTTCAGTAGAAGAGATGCGTTTCACGCTTGTTTCACAGCAGCGAATATGAACGACTGCTCGTCACTCATAAGGCGTGCATTTCTGAGGTTTTTTTTTTTCTTGTTTTGATGTAGGAAACTTTTCTCAAAGTCTATTAAGGGAATTTACATACACCCTGTATACGCTGTTATAAATAGTCCTCTGCGATAAGGCCGTACTCAGTAAACACTTTAAATTCGCACCAGGGAAACTTTGTTGAACAGGCTAAGCATGGCGTCAGTGTATTATGTAAATTGAAGGTGGAGTGGGCAGATAGGGAAGGAAAGAAAGGAACTAATGATGTCAGCTGCATGGGGACTCGACGCGTAATCAGAGGCGACGAGTGAAACTGTGTTCCAGACCAGGACTTGAACCCAGAATCTCCTGCTTACCAGGCAGTTGCATTAACCCGGACACAGTGTTTATCGCTAATGCACGGACTATATCGGCACGTTCCCCGGCCGCTCACATTCCCACCTAGCGCCAGCTATCCGCATTCCCCAAGCTCGATGATTTTAGATTTCCACTGGAGGTCGGACGTAAATCTGATCCGCACTTGAGGTTTGGATTCATTGCCTTTGAGCCAAATCGATTGTATGAATGTCCGAAAGAACAGACACATCGCATTCACATGAAAGATACCCGTATTGTTTGCAGAGAATACACGTTTCGGTTCATGTGAAATATTTCAAGAAAGACGGTTCATACACGAACGATAATTAAAAAAAAAACAAGTTTTGGTTCAGCATTTTCAACACCCCAGACGGTTTCACGTTACTACAGGACGTCTCCAAACGCAAATTGTCAGTGATAATTTGCTTTCTTTATTTTGAGTGCCTTTGGTGGTTGTGTCAGTACTTGGTGTTTGCGTCAGTGCTTGGAACACACATTAATCCATTTAGATAACATGGAACATCAGACCTTAAATACACATGAGGTTGTACCTGCATGGTACTAAACCGATTGTACCATTCTCTAAGCTACTACAAAAAACAGATAACGAAGCAAATCGGACTGTCAATCAATTTCGCCAGCATTTCAACATCTCAATATATATTTCAAAATGATGAAGAGCAGCAGTCTTTTTTCCGTTCTAGCTTTATGCAGATTTCAGCTAGTAACTAGCCATCAATTCTAAAAATACAAGAAGTATATAGTCATGTGATAGTGTAAAAAAAAAACCTACATCGCTTGCGCATTAGATTTCGTACTAGTGTTTCAAATTTTTAATACATGCCCCAATATATCATCCACTGTTGTTTAAGGTGCTGTCACAGTTCGTTCAAGACTTCTATATGATGAAGGTAGACTTTGCAGAGAACACATCAGTTGGCTGTGTGACACCTATATCAACTACGTAAAACGTAACATTCATTGAAAAGCACTTATGGTCTTTAATAAAGCTTAAAATTAGCATAGGTATGAAACAAAATAGAAAAACAGGTAAGTCAGACAGCAATGTCAATAACGTCATTATTCAGCGGTCTTCAATGAACTGCGACAGGAGCCTTAACAACAGGGGTTGATGTACTAGGGTACGTACTAAAAATCTGAAATACGGTCGTGTAATCCAATGTACAACCGATATAGGTTATCCACAAGTTGTAACGTCTTTATACTGTCGCCTGAGTATGTGCCTCTTGTATTTTTAACATTTATAATGGCTAGTTACCAGCCGAAATCTGGATTTGCTTTCATACATGTAGAAATAAAACGACTGATTGTTGCTCTCCATCATTTTCAAAGTCATATCACAGTCGATGACTACATTCCACATTCCTAATGGAAGGTAATTTCATCTCAATGTAGTTTGTTTGAGTGCCCCTCTCAGTACGTATATTTGTGCAAAGACTACGTCTTACCAGTAACCCTAGAGAATAGGGCCCAATGGCGGCAAATCAGATGAATCTGCGTACCACCTGGTGACGCCTTTATGAGCCCATCTAAGATTTAGCAAAGAACTGACTTGGGATAAGAAAGGTGTTGAGCTGGACAATAATTCTGAAGCAAGAACATGCAGCTCCTTGTTACATACATTACTACTTCCAGTACAACTTCAGCAAGAAACTGAACGTATCGGTTGCCAGTTAAGGTTTCCACGACGAAATAAGCGTCATTTATATCGTCTGCAATAATCCTCTGCTAGCAGCGGAACTAAACTGCCGTTAGTACTATTGGACAAAATGTTCCTTCTCTGTCCATGATTAAAATTCGTTACACATAAAAGATTTGTGAAGGAAATGGTAATTTCTTTAATCAGCAAATTACGCGCACGACATTATATTCCTACTCATCAAGTTAACAGCTTATGTGTTTCACATTATATGCCTAGAGAAGTTTTCATAAAACATTTGAAGAAATTCAAAAGTAATGTAATTAGGACATCAAAGAGGAAAATAGAAGGAGAAGCTACTATATGAAAACCTATCATACAACTGAAGAAAAGAGTAGTTAGAAGGATTACGTAGAGCAAAGTAATTGCATGGGGCGGAGGCATGGACGTAAAGAAAGAAGATGAAAAGTGATTAGATTCCTTTGAGATGTGACTACGAAGAAAGATAGATAGGATAATGCAAACTAAAGAAATTTGGTATGTGGAAAGAGTAAACATTGTAAGTGAAAGTGCAAAAATAATACGGGAAGTAATAAGAAGGAACATAACTGTCTTAGTATATAATGTTTATTATCTAATGCTCTGGGACCAAGTTTATGTGTTACTGCAGTCGTAAGACATAAGATTCATATCTGAGTGGAGGGCATGCATCAAAAATGTATTGTCTCCTCACCCCATGTATAGAGACGTTAGAATTTTGGTCTACATTCTAATAGTAAACAAACATATTCGTCAATCATCCACACCTTTAATGGACAATCCTACTGCTTATAAATTGTAACAGAATTCTATCAATATGATATGGAAAGAAATCATACATGTAATCTTTCTCTCTTATTATAAGCATAGGACAACGGTAACGTTCATTTTGCGAAACGTCACAGGATTCTGGTTGTCTACACAGCAATTTCCTGAAGTCCATCACGGTTCCGAAAACATCTTTGGTGTCTGAAATGTTTAAGCCACGGGCGTAATCTGCTTTTTCATCCACGTAAGTTGACTATTTGACTTGAACCTCTACCACTCAGGATACCACCCTTTCATCTCTCCGGTACAGCGAGCTGACGGGGAGGTTTACTTTATGGACTCAAGTTCGGGAATACGGCTGTCATGCTGTCCATATTCAGCTTTACCAGATTTCACTCAGTCCCCCGAGGTGAGTCTTGAGATGTTCCGTAGCAAAGGATACGAAAGATTTCTTGCCAAAGTCGGAGCTTGCGCTCGATCTCCAATGATTTTATCGCCAAGAGAACGTTAAACATTGTTCTCGGAGGCTTTGGCGGCGGCATGAATGGATAAAATCTCCTCGGTTTTCAAGTCGCGGCTATTCCAATAAAATTATCGAGCTTTTGATGGCTACCTCCACCATCATCTTCAGGAGTAAACCTACTGACTGCTGGGGCTGGCAGTGCTTCCCGCTCATATACCTACGATTACGGCCAATAGTATGATCGTAGGTATATATGCAGAAAATACTGCCAACCCAGCAGTCAGTAGTTTTACTCCTGAAGACGATGGTGGAGCTAGCCACCGAAAGCTCGAGTATTTTATTCGAATAGACGCTACTTGAAAACAGAGAAGATATTATCCAGGACGTTAAAATGTAATCTTTATTCCTTCCTTCCTATCGGCAGGTCATTTGTTCTTTTTAACTCTTTTGCAACTTTGCTTAGTATATCGTAGTATGATAAGTGATCCATCCAGGAGATTTTGAGTATTCATATGTAATTTCACTTTCAGTATTTTGGTTGTAGCTTCATTCCATGTTTATTGTTCTATACCAGGCTGAGTATCTAGAATAAATAGTATATAAATAGGATATAGTATGTAAATAAGCTAAGTCGAAACAAGGCCACGGGAGTAGACAACATTCCATTAGCACTACTGACAGCCTTGGGAGAGCCAGTTCTGACAAAACTCTACCATCTCGTGAGCAGGATGTATGAGACAGGCGAAATTGCCTCAGACTTCATTAAGAATCTAATAATTCCAATCCCAAAGAAAGCAGGTGTTGACAGATGGGACAATTACCGAACTATCAGTTTAATAAGTCGCAACTGCAAAATACTAACGCGAATTCTTTACAGACGAATGGAAAAACTGGTAGAAGCCGTCCTCGGGGAAGATCAGTTTGGATTCCGTAGAAATGTTGGAGCACGTGAGGCAATACTGACCCTACGAATTTTCTTAGAAGAAAGATTAAGAAAAGGCAAACCTACATTTCTAGCATTTGTAGACTTAGAGAAAGCTTTTGACAATGTTGACTGGAATACTCTCTTTCAAATTCTGAAGGTGGCAGGGGTAAAATACAGGGAGCGAAAGGCTATTTACAATTTGTACAGAAACCAGATGGCAGTTATAAAGAGTCGAGGGGCATGAAAGGGAAGCAGTGGTTGGGAAAGGAGTGAGACAGGGTTGTAGCCTCTCCCCGATGCTGTTCAATCTGTATATTGAGCAAGCAGTAAAGGAAACAAAAGAAAAATTCGGAGTAGGCATTACAATCCATGGAGAAGAAATAAAAACTTTAAGGTTCACCGATGAAATCGTAATTCTGTCAGAGACAGCAAAGGACTTGGAAGAGCAGTTGAACGGAATGGACAGTGTCTTGAAAGGAATATATAGGATGAACATCAACAAAAGCAAAACGAGGATAATAGGATGTAGTCGAATTAAGTCGGGTGATGCTGAGGGAAATAGATTAGGAAATGGGACGCTTAAAGTAGTAAATGAGTTTTGCTATTTGGGGAGCAAAATAACTGATGATGGTCGAAGTAGAGAGGATATAAAATGTAGACTGGCAATGGCAAGGAAAGCGTATCTGATAAAGAGAAATTTGTTAACCTCGAGTATAGATTTAAATGTCAGGAAGTCGTTTCTGAAAGTATTTGTATGGAGTGTAGCCATGTATGGAAGTGAAACATGGACGATAAATAGTTTAGACAAGAAGAGAATAGAAGCTTTCGAAATGCTGAAAATTATATGGGTAGATCACATAACTAATGAGGAGGTATAGAATAGAATTGGGGAGAAGTGGAGTTTGTGGCACAATTTGACTAGAAGAAGGGATCGGTTGGTAGGACATGTTCCGAGGCATCAAGGGATCACAAATCTAGTAATGGAGGGCAGCTTGGAGGGTAAAAATCGTAGAGGGAGACCAATAAATGAATACACTAAGCAGATTCAGAAGGATGTATGCTGCAGTAGGTACTGAGAAATGAAGAAGCTTGCACAGGATAGAGTAGCACGGAGAGCTGCATCAAACCAGTCTCAGGACTGAAGAACACAACAACAACAACAAATAGGCGTAGCCGTAGTTTCATCCACGCCATTAAACAATGACTTAAGCATAGAAGCGAATTTCGTAAATGCTGTACGTGAGTGCTCAATCTCTTTCAGTATTTACACCGTTAGAAAGAAATTCAGACTGAATCTTTTCCGTCTTACGTAGAACTACATATATCGTCTTATACTTACGGGTAAACATAACACTGATGTACGTTCTTATACCCTAGATGTTGATGGTAAGGTTTAGAGCTCAAAGGGAAAAGGTAGACAAATAGGAAACTGTAGATGTGGGCTGCGAAAGCGTGCTGGTTGGAGCTGAAGCATATGAATAGAATGATTCGGCTGTCTGTGCGTTAGAGTTACAGAGCGCCTTTATAGGTCAGAAGTAACAATTACGCCATACCATATTACTGCTGGCAATCACCAAAGACATCGTAAAGTAGCTTACATAGCAGCAAAAATGAAGGATAATTTTTTCAATAACTTACGTTCTCCACTGAGTGGCGTGTTGGTGTTCCGGTGAGAGTTTTCATTTTAATGTTTATGTCGTGACTAGGGGATAACTGCTCCATACTCAATAGAATATTAAAAGGAGTAATTAGGGTGGAAATGTTTAATGGTGACTTTCCGGGCTCGATGGTCGCCATTAGACCGCACTGGGGTGCCCCTGATGACGGCGCAGTAGGTGCAGGGCAGGTGGCTGGTGCGACAGAAAAGAGCGAGGGTGGACAGAAATTTGCCAACGGTCGATATACGCAGGCGACGTCGACTGACGTCACCTACCATTCATCACAGCCTAGCGGGGACAGCGCCTCCTCAGCCGGAAAGATGACTGCGGCTGATTGCGCGGCGAGCTGTTCTCTCAGCAGGAGCTCCCAGAAAACTTCGGCCAACTCTCCTGCAGGGCAGCCCGCAGTCGGAGCTCCACCCAGGGCATTGTTATGCCTGCACGGAAACCTGAGGCGCAGCTACGAAACGGACAAATGTTCATTCAATCAGAATGTGAAATGTTCGTTTTAAGGCAGATTTAATTTTGTTTGTAGGACCTTATCTCGACAACGAGGTGAATTGCGGATTAACACTGTTAGGAATCTGAGGTGAAACAGAAATGTCTCCTCTAATTCATCTAATATCATCCTCCGAGAGATATGGCATACTGGTAAACTTTGCCCTCGTATTCTAGAGAAGAGCGGTGTCAAAATTCGTTGATGAGCCAGTTCATGTTTTCCGTGACCTCCTTAAATATCTTAAGGTGAATGACGCAATGGTTACTTTTAAAAGGTACGGTACGGCCGTTTTCCATTTTCGTCTGTTTTCAGTCATCCATTTGTAATGTCCTCGTTGTTAACGAAACGTTAAACGCTAATCTTCCTTGTTTATTCCTTTTTTAAGGTTTCCAGCGTCGTCGAAATGACCTTGTACACTATTCCCTTAAGCTTTTTCTGCTACCAAAAATTTCTTTCCCTTCGATAAGAGAATAGTTTCAGTGTAGGCTTGCAGTGTCTCGTGTACTTACATACCCAGATCATATTGCACGTTATCCAACGTCTGTAACGGCATGCGTTTATGTAAGACACTGTATAAGTAAGCTAAAATACTTGTTACCACTCACTAAATTCTATCGTTTTCCATGCCAGTGATCGTTCGTGTGAAGTGGAAGTTGTAGTTTTTGGTGATTATATCTCACTACTTGCGGTAAAATACTGCAATAACTTTCATAGTGATTGACACTTCCATTTGTATCGGTTCCCTAGTAAAAGCAGACACTATTTCATTTAAGAAATTCGTACATGTTGCTAATATTCGCCTTTTACAGCGGTGTCAGAATCAGTTCTCATTGCACAATCCTTCATGTAGTTGGATTATCTCCTTCTTCTCAAATGAATCTCACAATCTGCATTTCTAGCTTATTTATCAATTATTTTGTTATGTTCCAGCTTTTGATATATTTTTACCCGACATCACACGAATGGTGTAGGACCATGAATTCCTCTGCCATTTCTTTACTGCATGATAAATATAGTAAAAGTCGTTATTCTTATCTTTTCTATTGTTAAGGATATATATTTAGTTCATTTTGACAAACTCTTCTAACAAGTTACCTCTATCATTTCAGTCGTACCCATAGTTTACCACGTGTAAAACGCCCCATCCCTCTCATCTATTTATACTAGCTGTCATTTCTTAATTTCTATGACACTGTGTAGGGGCCTTGTAGCTTGATATCAGATTATGTCCACAGCGTTGAATTTTTTTAACATATATCATTAGAAAAAGAAAAGAAAAATATGGCAAGTCTTCTACATCTATCTGGGTCATTTCACTGTTCTCAAACTTGTTTCTAATTTTTTATCTACAATAAAGTTATGACTTCAATTTTACTTCTAGTTCCGTACCACTGAAACCAAAAATCCATGTTTCTAAATTTATTTATTCTGTTGTTTCAACACGCCCTGACAAACGTATTACATTTGATTCAGTGCTATTTAAATCCCCTTGCAACAGCACTAATCTAAAATGCCTACGATTCATACCAAACTATCATCACGGAAATCTTCTTTCCTAGTATTAGAAAACAATCTTAATGGCAACCAGCTGAGGCGATTAATACATTTGGAGGGCTGGGATTTTTGGTAGCAAATTGTGTTATGGATAGTGAAGAAATAATTTTCGTGGTGTAAACTTCTGATAAAAATCAGAATGGAAGAATAATCCCCATGAAAAGAGAAAGAACTTAAAATTAAAAACAAGGCTGTAATCAAACTAAAACCAGCGCCCGTGTTCGCACACTTTCAAATCGAAATCTGCTGGCTCTTAACTTTCAGTTTCCTGTTGCTCCGCCCTATGCAGCGGAACAACCTTGCAACCGGCTTGGCATGTTGCCATCAGGGTGCTACCACCTTACCACCTGCTTCTTATCGTCGGCGCCCCCCCCCCCCCCCCCCCCAAACCTCTAACACTTCCATACAACGACGCACAACGAGTTCAACTGCTTTCAGGCGAGCTCAGCCGTCTTCACTTCAGCTGATACCTCAGGCCATTTGATACGGTGCATTCCTGTGTCCTGCATGAAGTTCTCCACGAGGTAGACACACTGGGGTCGTGCATTTTTGCCTGGAAAGACGGACCCATCACCGACATGGTGAATGCGCTTATAGGTCCGGGCTGAACAATGAAGGTCCCAGTACCGATAGTACTCAGCCCTCAATTTACGCTCTGGACCTGGGAGAGGCCTCCGAAATTCGTACGTGATACTGGCTCACACGTTACTGACCCATTCCATTGCTACACACGTGACATCGCGAGCTTCAGATGTGCTTTGGTGCGTGTTTGTCTCCAGTCTCTACTCTGACGCTTATCAGGTGACAGACAATACACGCACTTATCGGTGAAGCAACCCAGAAGCAACTGATACAGGTTCCTTTCCAGATGTCTCCTTGCTCACTTTATAGGCGCAAAACCGGATACCATTGTTGGAAATATAATTCGTAGGGTCAAACTACAGTCAATGACTGCCGTCACACCTAGGTAATTCGTGGCACTGAACAACAACATGTTACTCTTCATTCACACAGACTGCTGGTTCAGCGGACATCTACGGTATCTCTATCCATTCACAACTGTTAGGAACGTATGAATATTTACTGTTTAAAACTCACCATTCGAGTGTTTCTCTAATTACTCAACTTAACGCTGAGCGCTGTTGCATATTTTAACTTGCTTGACATCTGTGCTGTCACGTATGCACACCCCTATGGGTAACTTCACTGGCTAAATCACAAAAGGTTTTGAGCATATGATGAGGGTGTCAGTAAATATGTACGTATACAGATAACTTTTCCGAATGCGGTACAAATGTAACTAATCCTGTGGTGAATATGTTGAAAGGTCGCTCAATGATGAAGGTCTAAAACGATGCCATGGATTTTAAACCATGTTAAACTATATAGTTACCAAATGAAATTGCTCACAACGATCACAAGTACAAATTTTTTTGTGATTCAGTAAGCATATTTACTGACATACTATGTCCAAGTTTGTTTTGTGAAACAATCAGAATTGTCGCTAACCTCACTGACATTATGGCTTGTGCATCAAGAATCCCAAAGACCAGTTTCCGACCACCGATATCTTCAGACAAATATTACGTATCCACATAGCGCAGGAGACTAGTATCTTGGAGATACAGAAGGAGGTCTCTCAATACTGTGTTTGTCTGCAATGTTTCAGAGAGCTTGTACCAAACGGTGTACGTTTTTATTTCGAGTATTAGTTGCTTTCAGGCTCTAACAAACTGTGTCGTGATCTAATTGGTGGAACACGAAGTGTACGAGATATCGATAAAGGAACCTCCAAAATACGAAAAATACTGCATGACGATTGAAAAAATTGTTTACATAATAGTCCACTGGAATTTTCATAAAACTGGTTTCGAAGCAGAGACACGGGTCGCATAGTACAGAAATGAAAAATGTGATAGTATGAGATAATATGAACCGCCATGTCGAATAGGATCATCCGTAAAAAGGTTCATAACACGCCAAACAAAATTTGGAAAATCCGTGTGCTCCTTCAGCCGTGATTTTCATCGAGCTGTATCGCATGCCACAGTACCTGCCCGATCAACGTATGATAATAACGAGAAAGTTACTGCTCAAAAAGAATGTGCATAAGCAACTGACGAGAGCAGTTATATTTGTAAAAATGATCTTCAGCCCGAAAACTTTAAGATGGATAACGCTAGACTCGTTTAACACGATATGAAATGATAAAAATTCTGAGAAATGACTGCATCAACAATTACAGCTCCTCCCGAACAGGCCTCGGAGGTTCACAAAAATGACGTCATCGGGCTGATAAGATGGGAATCTAGCCGAAACCGTGCAGGCGGATGTTATAACTCTCTTATTCAATATTCATAATATGTAGAATTGAGCCGCGCAGGATTAGCCGAGCGATCTAAGGCGCTGCAGTCATGGACTGTGCGGCTGATCCCGGCGGAGTTTCGAGTCCCCCCTCGGGCATGGGTGTGTGTGTTTGTCCATAGGATAATTTAGGTTAAGTAGTGTGTAAGCTTAGGGACTGATGACTTAGCAGTTAAGTCCCATAAGATTTCACACACATTTGAACATTTTTTTTGTAGCATTGAACAGAATACCTAAGTAGTTCGAAAGTTTCTATTTCAACGCAAAAGGTAACCGATGTGACCCCTCCCCCCCTCACACTGACTAGTAACTGGATATGACAACTGACCCAGTCCCTCCATTTCGAATTTAGCATGGCCTTTTAGCTTAGCTCAAGTTGCCTAATTGAATTTATCAGCTTTTTACTTAACATCTGTACCAGCCAAAGCTACAATTTTTCTTTTATTCTACGAAGGAAATGAGACCTTTTTCTATCATCCCGAAATTTTGCTTACCTTAAGTAGACTTAGTCCGCCATCTTGAATTTGTTCGCGTAACTCTAGTAGAAATGGAGGAGGTACGGCACAGGGGGAGAGCAATCTGGTAACATTTCATACACAATGGATATGTTGCCCTGTTTGATACATATACCGAAAGATTAGAAGGGCACTCATTGAGGAATGTGTAGTTAGAGCACATATCAGTTGGTTTAGTTCCCTCAGAACCGTATGTAGCTCTGCCTAATAGGCTGTGACAAAGTGTTCCCCTAATGGAACCAATCTGTGTTAGATACCAAAGACGTTCTACTTATGTTATTCTAATATTTCAATATAACAATGCAAAGTGGTTCATAGACCTATGAAATCTCTAAGTAGTACCAGGCTTTAATTAAAAGGATAAAAAAAGAGTTCAGGAACATTATCCATCATCAACGTCAAGAAACCGTGAAATTTTATAAAGAATGTGGTTCCTAGTTTCCTGTTGTGAGGTGGTTGCTGGTACAAATCGGGAGCAGGCGTGTAGAGCTTTCAAGGAGCTGTCGTCACGAAGATAACAGATTTAGTAGACGACCGACACCTAGAGATCAAAGAGCAAATGAAGTAACCGCGTCTGTCAGGAACGCAGCGGTTAAGTTGCATGGTCGCTGCGTGCGGTTTTCCCCAGGCAAGTAGCCGCATGAGGGTATGCATGGCGTGCGGGCCACGGTCGAGAACCGCAGCTGCCTGCTGTTTGTTACGCGGAGAGCACGGGAATCGAATATCCAACCACCATTGGCGATCGAAACAATGTGCCCAATCACAATGCTTCATCAGCGTTATCAAATGACAGTACCCCATTCTTTTCTACCGAAACATAATTTCAACAACAAGCCAGAATTTTAATTCCCAAGATTAAACCAATGAATTTAAATAAATTTAACTTAAAAAAATATAGAGGAAATTGAAATGTTGCTACAAAGTTCTAAGCGATGTGAGGTATATCATAAACATTATCATAAGCGTCTGGGTGGTGCTGTAAAAGAGGATACTGCAGAGTAACGCGAGGATTTGCTCATTCGAATGTTAGCCAGCATTCGAGGAGCATGATAAGGTATATGATCTGTGAGCTTACTCACTTACACATAACTTATGGAATAGCTGAGTGCGATGGACGAACTGAGGGACGCGTTTATCGAGAACGCTTCCCAGACAGACATCAACCACAGTTTGTTCGCACGTATGCGCCGAAATACACACATCAAAAACAGTTTTGCATCACCTCCGTTCGGAGAGTTCCGGAATTTGTGCAGAAAATTGGAACAGAGATCAACATACACATCATTTCCACCCCTTTCATTGCCCATGAAAACCACACATTGCATGTTGTACTGCCATACAACGAGGCCTTCAGAGGTGGTGGTCCACATTGCTGTAACACCGGTACCACTAATACCCAGTAGCACGCCCTCTTGCATTGATGCATGCCTCTATTCGTCGTGGTATCCACAAGTTCATCAAGGCACTGTTGATCCAGATTGTCCCACTCCTCAATGGCGATTCGCCATAGATCCTTCAGCGTGGTTGGTGGGTCACGTCGTCCACAAACAGCCATTTTGAATCTATTCCCGGAATGTTCCATACGGTTCATGTCTGGATAACATGCTGGCCACTCTAGTCGAGCGATGTCATTATCCTGGATGAAGTCACTCACAAGATTTGTATGATGGGTGCGCGAACTGTCGTCAGCGAAGATGAATGCCTTGCCAATATGCTGTCGATAGCCGGCCGGGGTGGATTCATCGCCTTTGAGGCAAATCGATTGTATGTATGTCCGAAAGAACAGACACATCGCATTCACATAAAAGATACCCGTATTGTTTGCAGAGAATACAAGTTTCGGTTCATGTGAAATATTTCAAGAAAGACGTTTCATACACGAACGATAATTAAAAAAAAAAAAAGTTTTGGTACAGCATTTTCAACATCCCAGACGGTTTCACGTTACTACAGGACGTCTCCGAACGTAAATTGTCAGTGATAATTTGCTTTATTAATTTTGAGTGCCTTTGGTGGTTGTGTCAGTACTTGGTGTTTGCGTCAGTGCTTGCAACACACATTAATCCATTTAGATAACATGGAACATCAGACCTTAAATACACATGAGGTTGTACCTGCATGGTACTAAACCGATTGTACCATTCTCTAAGCTACTACAAAAAACAGATAACGAAGCAAATCGGACTGTCAATCAATTTCGCCAGCATTTCAGCATCTCAATATATATTTCAAAATGATGCGCACTGATTGAGTCGTAACATGACGTCCTGTGGCTGTACGAAAAGCGTTATTAAACATGGTGGCTTTGCTGTCAGGGTTCCTCCGAGCCATTATCCGTAGGTAGCGGTCGTCCACTGCAGTAGTAGCACTTGGGCGGCATGAACGAGGCATGTCATCGACAGTTCCTGTTTCTCTGCATCTCCTCCGTGTCCGAATAACAACGCTTTGGTTCACTCCGAGACTCCTGGACACATCCCTTGCTGAGAGCCCTTCCTGGCACAAAGTAATAATGCGGACACGATCGAACCGCTGTATTGACCCAGGAATTGATCAGCTGTCGGACCCCCTCCGTGTAATAGGCGCTGCTCATGCATTGTTTTTTACATCGTTGGGCCAGTTTAGTGAGATCTCTGAACAGTCAAAGGGCCTGTGGGTGTGATACAGTATCTACAGTCAACCTATATCTTCAGGAGTTCCGGGAACTGGGGTGATGCAAAACTTTTTTTGGTGAGTGTATGTGCGAATACGGACCATTAAGAACTGACAGGACTAGTTACAACAGGTCCTGATCGGCGACTTCGGTCGCTAAGGAAGAAAGAGTTCCGGATGCTACGGAGGCTAATCCAAGCACCAGCATAAGTATCATTGCCTCGGACTTAATGTCTCTCAGCAGTGTACATGTTTTGAGCGGAGAGTCCTTACACGCCTTTCATCTCCAAATATGCACCCCGTGGACCGTCCTGCACGTGAGCGTTTGGCAAATCGGTTGCTGCAACAAAGTATCCCAGATATGAGTTTGCCGTATTAAATGTTGTTGCCTGATTATGCCTCATTCACTAGGGATTGCGTAATCAATTATTACAGTGAGTATGTGTGGGTACCAGAAAACACCCACGGAGTGAGGCGCTACTCAGCACAACATTGCCTCAGAGTTACTGTGTGGGCGACACTGACCTGTGACGGCTTCATTGTAACATACCTTTTACCATTCCCCTTGACCACCGCGAATTACCAAACCTTTCAGGAACAGGTTCTTCCCAGGGTGCCTGAAGATGTTCCAGCGATTGCCAGACACAGCATGTGGTTCCAGCGCGATGGGGCGCCTGCTCATTTTCGACTGGCTTTTCGTAGCATTTGAACAGATCATTCCACATCGACGGATCTGGCATGGTGGACCAGTTGCCTGGCCCCCAAGCTCATCACATTTATCGAGCCTTATTTCTTTCTGGGGGGAGCTGTAAAATCTCTCGCGGATCGCGATGATGTGGAGTCTGAAAGGGGTCTTTTCGCAACAACCGTTCTGCGCAGCTGCTACAATCAGAGAAACACCTGAAGAATGAGATTTTCACTCTGCAGCAGAGTGTGCACTGATATGAAACTTCCTGGCAGATTAAAACTGTGTGCCGGATCGAGACTCGAACTCGGGACCTTTGCCTTTCGCGGGCAAGTGCTCTGGTAGAGCAGGAAGTTTCAAAGATACACCTGGTGTGTTTGCTGGTCCGTCGGTGCATGTTGCCATGTAATTCTCAATTTTCATGATGTCCCTCACCCTCCCTCGAACTTAATCGTAAGCCCGCATCTCGTGGTCGTGCGGTAGCGTTCTCGCTTCCCACGCCCGGGTTCCCGGGTTCGATTCCCGGCGGGGTCAGGGATTTTCTCTGCCTCGTGATGGCTGGGTGTTGTGTGATGTCCTTAGGTTAGTTAGGTTTAAGTAGTTCTAAGTTCTAGGGGACTTGTGACCACAGCAGTTGAGTCCCATGGTGCTCAGAGCCATTTTGAACTTAATCGTTACATTTCCGGGACACCCTGTATAAATTGTCTTAGGTTTAATATGTTAATTAACAGTAACATTCTCAATCCATATTTCTTCTCATTGAACTGTTTGTGCCATTCAACATATTCTGTAATAATTCTTCACTTTCATCGGCTATGGCAATGTCGTTAAGGAACCTTATCACTGATATCCTTTCACCCTGAACTTTAATCCGACTCTTGAACCTTTAATTCTGTAATTAGTTCTTCGGTGTTTAGATTGAACAGCCGGGACGAAACTCTGCATCCCTGTCTTACACCCTTTTTAATACGAGCACTTTGTTCTTGGTCTTCCAGTTTTATTGTTCCCTCTTTATTCTTATACATAATATTTACTACCCGTCTTTCCTTACAGTTCACTTCAATTTTTCTCATAATTTGGTTCGTCTTGCACCATTTTACTTGTCTAATAATATTTCTCGTTCGACAGATATTATAAACGTGTCTTGATTTTTCTTCCTTTTTCCTTCCATTATCGAGGACAATGTCAGACCGGTACCTCTGCTGCATTTACCTTTCCTACAACCAAACAGATTTTCACCTAACGGATCCTCAATTTTTTTATCAGTTCTTTTGTATAAATTTCTTGTTATCAGCCTGCATGCATGAACTGTTAAGCTGAAAGTACGATAGCTCCCGTACTTGTCGGCACATGCTGTCTTCAGAACTGTGTGGATGATATTTTTCCAAAAGTCTGCTGGTACGTCGCCAGTCTTATAGATCCTACACACCAGCTTGAATAGCCGTTTGGATGCCACTTACCCTAATATCTTCTTCTATAGCTGCATCAGACAAATGGTCTGGCCCGCCCCCCTCCCCCCACCCGCCTTCAAGCCCTGCGTGTACTATTTCTTCTTTATTTACAGATTATTCCTATTCTTCTCAGAATTTCGAAAACCTTTCACCGTTTTACTTTGTCGAACCCTTGCTCTCGTTCCACAAATATGGATTTGTTCTTGTTCATTCTTGGTTCAATTATCGAGCGCAATGTCAGAAAAACCTCTTTGGTCCTTCAACTCTCTTAAAGCCAAACTGATCAGCATCTAACAGATCCTTAGTTTCCTTTTTAATTCTTCTGTATATTATTCTTGTCAGCAACTTTGATGCATGAAATATTAAGCTGATAGTGCGACTGTTCTCGCACTTACCTGCGCTTGCTATCTTCGGAATTGTGTGGATGATACTTTTCCGGAAGTTTGATAGTATGTCGCCAGTCTCACAGATTCTACACTTTTAATTTGTTACCACTTCTCCCAGTTTCTTCTTCTATCACATCATCAGACAAGTCATCCCCTCATAGAGTCCTTGTATGTGCTCTTTCCATCTATCGGTTCTCTCATTTCTATTTAACAGTGGAATTCCCGTTGCACTCTCAATCTTACCACCTTCGCTTTTATAAGGGTCATTCAAAAAGAAACTAGCCGTAGGCATAATTACAAAAACCAGTACCTGTATGTTAGAGGTATTGAGCCTGGCTGTCCCACTGTGACACAAGGCGGTGTATGGCTGTTTCATAAAATTCCCAGGGCCGCGATGTTAACCCGTTCCGCAAGTACAGGTGGACGTTGCCGTCCACACGAGTGTAGGAAAGGTTATGCTGGCGTTCTTCTTTGACCAAGATGGCCCCCTTCTGGTTCACTTCCTGCTGCACGGGACAACAATGAATGCTCAGCGTAACTCGCAAACCTTGACCACCCTTCGCCAAGCGATCAAATCAAAACGACCAGGCAACCTCACCCGTGGGGTCATTCTGCTCCACGACAATGCAAAGCCTCATACGGCCAAACCAGTCGCAGCACTCCAGTAGAAATTCAAATGGGAGGTTCTCGGCCACCCT
This sequence comes from Schistocerca nitens, assembly GCF_023898315.1. Lineage (NCBI taxonomy): Eukaryota > Metazoa > Arthropoda > Insecta > Orthoptera > Acrididae > Schistocerca > Schistocerca nitens. Next base: position 59,916,129 of record NC_064615.1, read on the forward strand.
TCATACAGTCCAGACCTCTCTCCCTATAATTACGCCATTTTTGGTCCCCTTAAAAAGGATCCGAGGAGCAAACGATTCACCTCGGATGACGACGTCCAGCTGTACATGCGGAACTAGTTAACCTCGCAGCTCGGGAAATGTTATGAGACAGCCATTCACCGCCTTCTGTCACAGTGGGACAAGTGTCTCAACAGTCAGGGTCAATACTTCTAACATACAGGCACTGGTTTCTGTAATTATGCCTTCGGCTCGTTTGTTTTTGGACGCCCCTTATAATTTAATCGGAGGTTGTTTTGACTTTTCTGTATGCTGGATCAGTCTTCCCGACCATCATTTATTTTCGATTTTTTCATATATATCCTGTAGCTGTTTCTCTTTGACTGCCCTAAACTTCCTATTTATTTCATTCCTAAGAGATTTATATCGCTGTTGTTCTGTCTTTCCATACACGTTTTGTACTTCCACCTTTCGTCAAACGAAGTTTTTTTCGCAGTTACGTTCCATGTACTTACGTTTGCCCTTTTTGGAGACGTCCACTCCTCTTGAAATGATCTGCTTACTCTGGTACTTCTTAATCGCAGTATCCACATTGTTAGCCAACTTTAAAGGTGTCTCATGATTCATCAGTACTTCAATATCCCACTTCCTTCCACAATGATTCTGGACAATTCTCTCACACTTCAGTCTAACTTTTCATATTTACTGAACTGTGATGTGAGTCTATATATATATATACACCCGTATTTACCCTTGGTATCGGTATCTCTGCCTGACCATCATATAACCCATCTTGGATCTTCCTGTGTCACCAGGCCTTTTCTATATATCTCCTCCTCTTAGGTTTTTGGCCACAGTATTCTGTGTTATCATACGAACTGTATTGCAGACCACGGATAGTCTTTCTCCTCTTTTATTCCTAATGTCAAGCTCATATGTTCCCGTAAACGTTTCTTCTATCCTTTTCCCTATAATAGTGTTCCAGCTACAACGATTATTGGATCTCCCGTTAGATGGATGAATACACTTTCCCTATCTCTTCTTCTGCTTGCGACGTCGCCATGCACGCCTGAGCTAAAGTTGGGAGCGCTGGTTTGCTGTCGAATCTGATGAAAACAGTCTTATCACGTAACTGTCTGTTTACAGTAGCTCACTGTCTGTTATAATTTCCTATTCATAAGAAATTCTACTGGGTTACATCATTTCCTGCTGCTTTTGATAACACCCTATATTGGTTTGATCCGAAATCCTTTCCTTGTTTCCACTTCACTTCAATGGCCCCGCTAGATCTACACTGAGGCTTAGCAGGCTTTTCTCTCTTACTATGTTCAAACTTCTGATATTCCCAACTCCGACTCGTAAAATGTTATCCCACCGTTGGTTATTCCATCTTTCTCTCACGGTCACCTCCCCATTGTCGGTTTTCTTCCGAGATTCGAATGGGGCACTAAATCGAAATCTTTGGCCAATGGAGCGATCACTATGACACTTTTTCAATTACAGGCCACATGTCCTGTGGATACAGATTATGTGTCTTTACTGCAGTAATGTCCATTCCCTTCTGCATCCTCATGCTGTTAATCACCCCTGCTTCTTCCGCCTCTTAGGGCCAGGTTCCCACCCCAGAGAAAAAGAATTCCCTGAACCCCTGTCCACTCCTCCGTTCTCTTTGACAAGGACTTAGGTAGAACGATTATGAAGATGTGGCGCGCTCAGCTTCACGGTCATTAGAGCTCGTACAAAGTCTCAGTTTTTACACAGTCCAATTTTTTACCCTGTCCAATCTCGCCACTGTCACGAATGATGATGATGATGATGATGATGAATGTATGTTGATCTTTGTTCATAATGTGAGCAGTGGCAGGTTTAGAACGAGGGACCCAAGGAGTTTTCATTTTCAGTCAAAGACGCTACTCCAAGTCCATCATTATTTTTTTTTTGTGTGTGTTCTGTGATCCCCTTCAGCCCCAGCTTACGCTGGTCATAAAAATTTAATGTGTAAAAGCTTGTAGCCCATAATTACATTTTGCCCCAGGAAATAGCCCTAAGGTGTGATGCGGACTCCTCAAGTATGTCGTTACGGTAGAAGATGAGCTTCATGAAAAACGTAGAAATAACGTCTACATGTAAATGAATAAACCGCTTTGTGGAAGAAAAGATAAATAAACCGTCTCTTGGAAAACTAAGAAACTTTATTATGCGAAGAAAGACGTTATGACAAATTACTCTGAGAAACACCAGTGAATAAAACTTTTCTAAAAAGGCCAAGAGCCACTTCTGTTGAAGAAATAAGTAAAAAATGATGGAAAATCAACAAAGAGCACAGGTTTATGAGTGGTGGAGGGTTTCTTGAGAGAAAACTGTAATACTCTAACAGTGAGGAGAAGAACTTAAGTCCACTTCACTGAGAGAGATTTCCAAATAATTAGGGAAACATTCTCTATATTTCCGTTGTTACTTATTTTTTAACAGCCAGTGTTGCTGAATAAAATAGTCTCTAATAACCGATATTTCTGGATTTGGATTCATGAGTACGTTTGAAACAATGCATGCCATGTACAACATACTGACTCTGTTTTCAAATCCGGTCATAATATATTTTAGTAGTATTGCTGAAGGTGCCATGCGGGTAATGTTGGACAACCTTTTACAATCGCGTGGGCACGTTCTGTTTTAATTGGCACACAAGAAATAGTGTTACAGGTTTTCTGTAGAGCACACATAGTGCAATTCGAAACAGTTTCTCTCGCGCCACCATTTTTTCAATGACAGCGGCAACCATTCCGACGTGCCGTGCGTGGGCAGAAAAGATTGATGTATATTAATGCACGCGCTGGCCCAGTTTTTTCTTGGATGGAGGATTTATCTTTGATGCGTAGGAGGTGATTCGAAGACTCTTGTGTATAATGTTGCTGTGGGTTAACTTAAGTTGTCGTGGCATCAATGTAGTATTGTCTGACGTTCGAAAAGGAAGACTCTTGAGTTAGACATGCGAATTGGAGCGACATGTCTACAGATATATAGTGGAGCATCAAAGCTTTAGTGAAGGAATTTGATCTCACTTAAATGCTGCGCATTCTGTCCTTTACAAATATGATGCTAAAATGAATCCACGGATTTCGTAGACCAGTTCGCCTGACTGCGGCTGGTATTGCTGTAATCTGGAACGGTACTTTGAGGATGTTTGCTGACCATACGGTCCACTCCCCAGCTAATAAGATCTACTTTGCTGTTTTAGGTGTTATAGGATAGGCAGACGCTGTCTGTTGTAACTTGGTTAGGAGCTGTGTATTTATAATGTTCGCTGTTTGTAACCAGTCCATGTGCCTTTGTAGTTGCTCCTTTATTGGACACTACATTAAGCACATTTTTATTTGCCGGTTCATCCGATACATAACCTGAGGATCAGCCGGAAGATACAACCAAGTTGTTTGTATTTTGTTACACTCGGAAGCCACTCCGTAAGAGGTGGTGGACATCGGCCCCCAACTTGTAATATGGTGGATTTCAAATGGTTCAAATGGCTCTGAGCACTATTGGACTCAACAGCTGTGGACATCAGACCCCTAGAACTTAGAACTACTTAAACCTAACTAACCTAAGGACATCACACACATCCATGCCCGAGGCAGGATTCGAACCTGCTACCGTAGCGGTCGCACGGTTCCGGGCTGAAACGCCTAGAACCGCTCGGCCACCTCGGCCGGCTATGGTGGATTTGTCCTTGTTAATAATCGCTCTGCTGTCCTGCACATAAGATTCTAAAATCATCAGCTTATGCCTGTACCGATATTCTGTAGTCATACACTGTCAAGCCCACGAGAGTTCTGTATAACTGTTGCAGAAACTGCACTACTACTAACGCAGACAAAGTGGCCTATAATGGGCACACTTGGCGGGATCCTCGTAGTAACGATATTGGTGCTGAGAGAGACTGATTAATTTTGGTGTTATTATTGACACCGCATAATTCTCAACAAATTGGTTGGTGTGACCACTTTGACAGGTGCGCTTTTGTACTGTTGCATGGCGGTTAATCCCCAATCTGTCATTCATCCTGTTTTATAATGTAATATGCACATCCCAATAATCTGTCTAGTCGATAATTTAACACCCTACTTTCCTTTTATTACAATGAGTAGGACCTGTTATTCCCTGCAGCCTTGGGAGCTCTTTCTAATTAGCTTGGTATATGGAACTTTACTTAAAAGGACGAGAGAGCCATAAACATTTTCGGTGCTGAAAATGGTCCTCACATGGAGGTAGAGGGCAAATAATTCTCTCTTTCCCGTCTCCGCAAAGCAGATGTAACACTTAGACTGGGAGAGCATGGGGCAGGCAGTTTTTATGCGCAACACCATGAAGAAAACGTTCGTTATAAGTGCCACCAGCAGGAACTCTAATTGGCTGAGAATAATTATGTTTTAGAAGAGACGATTTATCATACATATATACGTGTAAGCCTTTCGATTGGTCAGGGTTATAAACCAGTAATGGAGTGGGAATGATTTTCTGCCTTCTTCCATACAAAAAAGCACAATTAATCAACAATGACAAAATGCAGTAGGAATTTGTTAAATGTATTCACAAATTTATTATTGACTGGAACTTGTAAGATGTGCTGCAGCTGGCCAGGGAGATTCCTACACTGACAGCCTAAAAGCGGACACTTGCTGCCGGGATGTCAAATAGTGGATACTTGCTGCTGAGGCATTGCAGAGGGAGATGTGTTCATCTCAGGGGAGAGTATAGAATGAGAACTGGACTCAGATTTTTCATTCATTGCTGCCGCTGTCTTCCACATTCAGACTATGTAGGTGTGGTAAGAATAAACCAGTGCTGCAATCACGAAATCGAGGAGGACACGAGGCTAGTTAACTTACATCAGAGTTTAACTGCACAATTTTAACGTTAACAGCCAGCTAGTTGCTGCTGTCATTCACCGGCCGCTTTGGCCGAGCGGTTGTAGGCGCTTCAGTCCGGAACCGTGCTGCTGCTATGGTCGCAGGTTCGAATCATGTCTCGGGCATGGATGTGTGTGATGTCCTTAGGTTAGTTAGGTTTAAGTAGTTCTATGTCTAGGGGACTGATAACCTCAGATGTTAAGTTCCATAGTGCTTAGAACCATTTGAACCATTTGATCTGCTCATCAGGCATTTAAATGTGTAAGTTATAAACATTATAGCTCGTAAATCCAATTCCGCACTTGACACAGTCACTTTAATCACCTCTCCAAACGGATTATTAAAATCTACCTCTCTTCTTGTATGATCCATGATTCTGGGTCGTTTATTTCAGAACTCCTCTACACAAATATCTCATTTCCCAAGAAATCAAATTGCAGCCCCAATACATATTTAGAGGTAAGACTATAACTAACACCTAGGTTCGTACTACCGAAGGGAAATCCAAACCTCAACGTCATCCTCCGAATACACGAGTCCATGATAACTTGAAGCGCGTATTTTACATGTTGGTACCTTCAGTCTCTTCATTCGTGTCGCCTATTATCTACGTATCTTTCCCGTGACTGCTAAGGACTGACCCCGACAGAAACAATGCCCTCTGGTGCCTGAGTACCGAATACGGACTGAGACAAAAATAAGGAGGAGAGTCAGAAATGAGAATAGAGAGAAAGTCAACACCAAAATTGGTGATCACGAAGTAGATTTACTTAAAGAACACCGATACCTTGGAAGCAACCTAATGACAGCAATGACAGACGAAGTAAGGACGTAACAAGTAGAATAGCACAGGCAAAGAGAATATTCCTGGGCAAGAAAAAATCTACTGATATCAAACAGTGGCCTTAATCTGAGGAAAAGTTTCTGAGATTTTGCATTTGGAGCGCAGCGTAGTATGGTAGTGAGTCATGGACAGTAGCGCAACCGGAACAGAAGAGAAGCGAAGTATTTGAGATGTGCTGCTACAAAACACTGTTTCAGATTGGATGGACACATATGATAAGGAATGAGAAGGCTCTCCAGGAAATCGGCGAAGAAAGAAGTACACTGACTAGAAGAAGGGACTGGATGATATGACACCTGTTGTAACATCACAGAATACCCTTCATGGTAGTAAGGAGAGCTGTAGGGAGTTAACACTGTTGGGGAAGAGAGAGACCGGAATACATTCAACAAAAAATTGAAGCCGTAGGTCGCAAATGCTACTTGAAAAGAATAGTTCAGCGAAGACTTAGAATTATATACTATACCGAATACTTTTCTTAGAACTACAATCTGCTCTGGTCAAAAATGAATGTCAGTGATAAGTGGTTTTAACTAGACAGCACACTCATTTAACAGTTTCGACAAAGGTCAAGGTTTATTTTCCTTACATGTGACACATTAGAACCGTGGGATCCTGCCCATTCGTGTAATATAGGGTGCCTAGCAAGCTGTTTTCTTGGATAGCGAGACTACATACAAGCAAATCATATTAATGCAGTTTATTACAGTACTTGAATCACCAATACTTGAGTTCCTACAATGACGTGTCGCAAGCAATTGGCGACATGCAAATAATCAATGTCCTTAGATATCTACAATTTCCATACAAGTGATTGATTTAGATCACAAGTCTCAGCTAAACAGTTAGGATGAATAATAAGTCGTGTGGCTAGGGGCCACCCGTCGGGTAGATCGTTCGCCAGGTGCAGGTCTTTCGAGTAGACGCCACTTTGGCGACCTGCAAGTCGATGGGGATGAAATGATGATGATTAGGACAACACAACACCCAGTCCCTGAGCGGAAAAAGAATCTCGGACCCAGGCGGAAATCGAACCCGGTCCCTTAGGAATGACGTTCTGTCGCGCTGACAACTTTTTTAAGACACCCGTTTCAGTTCGTTGTTGATCCATTAACTCAGTTTTTTTTTACTACAGAGGGGAGCCATCCCCCTGACCGAACACTCTGAGCTATCGTGCCGGCACCACTCAGCTACCGGGGGCGGACGACAGTCTGGATGGCGACTCGTCTACTAGTGCGGCTCTTCTAGTGTTCGTCTTCCAGTGTGGCCGCGGCTAGGCGGCGCGTCGCTTTTATTCTCTTCGTGTAGATGCCGCTCCTGTCGTCGTGTCATCCTAGTTACCATACTATTGGCTGACGGCATCTCACAGCCTTATCTGCTGTAACGGTCTTGATCTTCGTGCCTGCGCTTGTCGTTACAAATATGATTGGTCGAGCGGCGTCGCCTGTCTCAGGCGAATTGGTCGACATGCTGTCCGCCTGCGCACACCCGCTGATTTAGACTTCTACTGAGCAAGTATAGATCGACCCCTACGCATTTCTCATGGCAGACATAAATCAAATAACGTGACGGAGAAAAGCATTTTTAAGAAGGATATTACAGATTTATGGACTCGGGGAACAAAGCTTCTACATGGTGCTGTCAGAAGAAACTTATGATAAATAAGTGGACGAATTTGAACAATCGCAATTAGATATAAAGAAGATGCCGAAACAGTACAGAAGAATAAATCAGTTCTAGGTTATTAATATTTGCGGGAGCAGAGAGTTCGTGACAAGAAAGAGCCTTTGGACTACTACTTACGCGTAGATGAAATTAGCGGCGCGTGGTAGCCGTGCGATCTCAGGTGCGTTGTAACGGTTCGCGCCCCCCCCCCCATCCCCCCCACCCACCCAATCGAAGGTTAGAGTCCTCCCTCGCGCATAGGTGTGTATGTTGTCCTTAGGGTAAGTTAATTTAAGTTAGATTAAGAAGTGTGTCAGCCTAGGGATCGATAACCTCAACGGTTTGGTCCCATAGGAACTTCCCACCAAAGTAGACGAAATTTTCAATACTGTTGAAGCAGCTCATGTGGCCGTCAGTCATCGAGGCCGAGACAGACTAAAACTCGGACTTAAAGGAGATATCCGACCATAACAATAGAGATGAAAAATATTCGTCTTTCCATGTGCAAAACTTGTTAGCGCAAAAAGGTCTGAAGAAAAGGCGGCTTGTTTCCAAAACTATACTTCATTCGAAATGAACAATGGTTGTCAAGTTGATCTGATCAATATGGAAACGCCAGAAAATAGTGAATTTGAGTTTAGAATGGTATTTTAGGGACATCTGACAAATTTGTTTTGTTTCGTGCACCGCAAAACAAGAGTGCACATAATTTAACTGATATATTTTGATATTTGCTGCTCCGTGCACTTTACACTCTGACAACGACAGAGGATTTGTTAATTCTGTCGTAAATGAGCTGGCTTCATTTTGGCCCGAGTGTAAACTAGTTCATGGGAAACTAAGATACACCCAGAGCCAAGCGTCTGTTGAAAGCACTAATCAAAACATTGAAAAAAGTTTGGTTCGTGGATACAAGACACCAATGCTACGAATCGATCAAACTGTCTTCGCTTTGTACACTTTATGAAAAATTGTGTTCTTTATTCAGGTACTACGCAAACACCATATAAAACCATGGTTGGTACAGAAGGGCTGAGTAGAGCTTACGACTTCGAGTTTGCTTGTAGATGTTGTTAAGGAAATACGAGATGAAGATGATCCTGAGGAGTATTTAAACAAAATTAATGTGATACATGAAGAAAACGACGCACATAATGATGTGCTAGTATTACGTGACTCACAATGAAATAGTCCAACCCGTCTTGTCGAAACACACCCTGTAATCCTTTATAGAGGTAAAATATAACGAAGGAAATTCACTGTCAAAATTTTAGCTCCTACTGAGACGCATTGTAAGTATTTTTTAAAAGTTTTGAAGTTACCCGTTTTGGTCACACGAAGAATCGCTTATGACCGTGGTTTGTACAGCCATTCCTGCCTAGCACGCGAACATCCGTCACCAGAGGGCATAGCACCACGTAATGCTAATATCCGGAGTGATAGCGAATTTGAAACACCTAAGACATACAGAAAATTTCATGTATCATTAATGTTTTGAATTTTAGGCAGTTCGTATCAAAAATTAAACTTTTGATTATGTAATTCATACAAAGGTCACTAGCAGAGGAAAATAAATCTAAGCAGTCTTTGATGACAAACTACAGAGGACATCTATCAATCGTGCCTTTCATTTACTGAAATGAAATATTTCTAACACTTACTTCATTTTATAACAGTTTCTCTACCGCAGTTATTATGATAATTTTTTAACAATGTAACTTTTTAATGTTAAAAAATATATCGGCTCAATCACTTGTTTATAGTGTAAAACACTAAGACTGACGCGTTTCGGAAGTCAAGCTTCCATCATCAGAATAATAAAAAGTAAAAGAACCTGTTAAAACTCGCTAAAATGGAACATGCATCAGGCACAATAAAATTGATCATAAAATAAAAACATCGTGGCTACCTCCCTTGTTGCAGCCGTGTCTTCCAAGGTGCATCTCCACATAGTCGTTAAAATATAAAAAACTCTAAAATGGTGTCGCCTATGGTGTTCAACATCTAACCACATGGCACTCTCCTCTATCGTCGTAAACCGCCCGTGCATCACACACCACGTAGCCAAACACCACACTGAAATACGAGGGAGCTCACGCGCAAGTAAACAAGGAAGTCAAGAGATGTCCATACAAACAGATAACGTATACATGTTCCAAGGACCTCACGAAATAATGGTATCTTGCCAGTTGCTAAAAATGTAGTTACTAAAAGAAACCATTGAAATGTTTGAAAAAGTTATTTGTATCACCAGTTAGCTGTTCATTCAGTGTGTTCTGATTATCCACGCTATGCATCGTAATTTCCAGCTGTTCTAGTTGATGTTGAACACCATAGGCGACACCATTTTAGAGTTTTTTATATTTTAATTTTATTATCAATTTTATTTTGTCTGGTGCATGTTCCATTTTAGCGAGCTTTAACAGGTTCTTTCACTTTTTATTATTCTGATGATGGAAGCTGGGCTTGCGAAACGCGTCAAACTTAGTGTTTTACACTATAAACAAGTGGTTGAGCCGATATATTTTTTAACATTGACATTCACAACCACGACCTCTGATCCAGTATGGATAAAATCAATGTAACTTTTAGTAACAAGGTAACAGTTTCTTGTTTATTTTCCGTAGTCACCACAATAAAGTGAACTACTATTTGAATGACGGAAACAAACACATAAGAAGTTCATAAAATAAATTTCTACAATACATACGGCTGTTGGTAAATTATAGGATCAAGAAACAAACATTTTCCTTATATGAGGCACACCTGCGAAAGAAACATAATGCTTTTAGGTACGTCACAGTAAGTATTAGTTTAATTTAGACAGAACTTCGGTGGAGTAAGAAATGGTCCTGTCCTTGTCCGTGTTAATTGTACTGCATACCGAGCATACTTAAAGCTATTAGTAAAATGTCCCGAAGCAAGCAGATAACGCATAAATGATAGAAATTTAAGAATACTGTAATCTTCATGAACCTCAAATGACATGAATCTATCGGAAGTTATGCTATCCGACAATTTCCTTAAAAATACTTTCTACAGCTGAAAAAGTTCTTTATCGAGAGTCACATTCTTGATGGAATCTGAATTATATCAACAGTCTTTTTATCGACCTCCTAAAAGACACAGGTCTCAATATGTCAACTTGACTGATCGGTGTTAGACCCGGCAGATGTGGCAATAACAGCAAGCTTCGTCTTCACGTCAGCTACAAATTGGTGGCACCTCGACGACACTTTTATTTGAAGTACGATTTCTTGAATCTCCTTAACCAGGAGGAAGAAGACTCGAAATTAGCAACTTTGTCTCAGCTACGATTCAGAGGGCCCAGCCCTGTATATCTCCATCGGTAACGGTGCATTTCCTCTGATGAACAGCACTACATGGTGCATATCTCAAGAAAACTCCTCTAGTGGACTGCTGTTCATGTTATTTCTTCACGTTTAGACGCTATATTGGTTATTAATTGGCGGAGGAGGGCAATGGGACTTGGTGGCCACTCTGTACAGTAAATATTTCAGATAGTTTTTCTTTCACAGTTTTGTAAACTGCATTTTTGTGCGTATTTCGTGCTTTGTGTAATTCTTTCTTAGATTTATACAGTTCACGTTCAGATTTTACCAAGCAAAACCGGGTTTACACACTGCTTAACATTAAGCGTTAAACACAATGAATCGTCAACGAAAACTGAAATTCGCTTTACAAATTACGATCGCGCCGAGTTATAACTGTTTACCGACGCGCCATCAGCGAAGTATATGCGCCTGCCATGTTGTGCATGCGCAGTCCGCCATAACTCCATTATGGATGTACCGTTCTCCATCCCCCTAGTGAGCTATAAATATGGCAGTTTTCAGCATTTTTTAAAATATTTGTTAGCAGTTAAATTTTGACAAGGTCTTTCTTTCGGTTTGTTCTTCCTGTATAAAAAATTTCACAACATGTTTCGACATGTCGGATTGTATCAATCCTTTGTCGGAGGAAATAACAGCTGTAACTAGTACCAGTGGATAGTCTTAGGCTACCAGCCAGTGGAAAAAGACCCAGAAGGTGTAGCTAGTACGAGTGCTGAGCCTCAAACAGTTCAAACTATGACGAAAATCCAGAAGTAACTAATGCGAATGGACAGTCTGAGGCAACAGCAGGTAAGCACGAAACTCATGAAAATTTGACAAAACAGATAAAGAGAACGAAATTGGCTTCAGGTTCAATACACTCTGCAGTAGAAATCGGTGATAATATAACTATAGCATTTCTGGGCTCGACAGAGCAGGAACAGATCTCCACCATGTTATTGGAATGGTTCTTCAAAAGGATGAACAGGTTGTGCACAACACTAGAACGAAAAATGGGACACTCGGTAAACCGTATTGCAGGTAAGTAAGTCGAACTGATTTCAATAATTAGGGATGAATTTCGTCGCCAATTCTTTCAGTGGATCCTTGGTTCAAAGCACTAAAACTGGGCCACTGTTTAGTGATGCCAACTATGGAAGTAATCAATCAATGTTTCAAGGTTTAATATTTTTACTGTATGATGCACAGTGCGCAGAAGTTCGTGTTAAATACCTAATCGCTTTTTGAGTAAATTAACTAAATGTGCATTTTCAGGTCCGACTTTTATGAGTCCAGAGAAGAATTCCTGCTACTAGAAGATGTGTCAGAGACAAATTTAGCCTTATGAACTGCTTCCGAGACATTAGCCTTAGAAACTGGTCAATGATTTCTTCGTTATTTGCGTAAGAAGGCGTCTTTGTCAAAAAGGTGCTTCTGTATTAAAAAAGGCAACTTGTGTAACTCGAAATTCCGTTATGGTTTGCCTTGAAAGGGCAGGTAATGTAAAAGTACTTCCTCTATTATTTTTAAGTTATGTTTGTCTTTTATTAAGACTCATGCTACTTTCCTTAAACGTATTAGACTAATAAATATATTTTTTCGTTTCACTTTTTTAATTAACACTGTATGCATCGATCCGTTGCGTTCCTTAAAAATGTTTATATAGTGTATGATTATACTCTGTTATACAAAACAAACGTTTTTTAATCCCATTCAAGATTTAATTGCTTTTGGTTGAATTATTTCCACCAGATCATTTTCTCCAGCTAAAACTAGTTTTATCCGAAGTCCAAAATTAAAACTGGTTCTAACTAAATATAAAGATGCGTAGCAGTAAATTATGGTTCGGCAACTGCTAGATGTAACAAAGGCATTCAGTGCAAACTAGTTTTAAATGGAGAAAACAATTTCTGACTAGAAACCGGTTCTGGCTACAACATTTACATCAAGTTAAATTAATAACAGATTTTGAAGAAACAGAATGAAGACTGGTGTGAACGTTTGAGACGGGTTTGACACGAGAAAATACAATATTAGGGCTGAAAATGTTAACTGCCAGTCGCTTGTAGATGAAAACGTATGGTACTTCGAAAAAATCTTACCCTCGACCCCCTTTCTTAGAATATGTGGGTGCACGGCTGGCCACAATGAAGTTGATCAGTGAAATATATTGGGCAATTAATGACGATGCAACGTAATGCAAACAACAAAGTAATCAAGCATCATAATAAGTGGTAGTTATTACTAGTTGTTTTTTTTATTTTTGTAAAAAAACCTGCTCAGTCACTACGCTAACTTATTTCATGTCACTCTCACAAACATTTACGGGGGCAGAAGAATAATACCACGAGAATGATGGAGAACGTACGGAGAATATGTGATGTCATAAAAAGTGCAGACGGAAATGTCTCTTCGGAAACCAGGAAACACACAAAATAAATTTTCGGCACAGACATTCATGCTCTGAACATAATGAAAACAGTTCTACTTACTTCGAAAAAATGGTTACAGAAAAGACAAAGTAGGGTTGTACAGTTGCAGCTCAATTGAAAGGACACAGGAACAATCTTGGCTGTTCACTAAACGGCGTGCAACATATAAGCACGTCGATAAATCGTGTCTTGCATTTAATGAATGTAAATATTTATGTTTGGAATATATAAAACTACCAGGAAACAAATATGTCATTTTATGAACAATTACTTTACTTTACGTGTTTCTTAACTGAGTCTTCGTGTGTAGGCTGATAATGCTCCCATAATACAACAGTATGTGACAGACGTGATGTTTCGAAGCCGTCATTACACCACTATGTTTGGTTCGCATAAAGAACAAGTACACACAATAAAGATGGAAAAACAAAAGGAAACCTATGACACAACTGAGGCCATTTGCAGTATATAGCCGGCCGTTGTGGCCGAGCGGTTCTAGGCGCTACACTCTGGAACCGCGAGACCGCTACGGTCGCAGGTTCGAATCCTGCCTCGGGCATGGATGTGTGTGTTGTCCTTAGGTTAGTTAGGTTTAAGTCGTTCTAAGTTCTAGGGGACTGATGACCTCAGAAGTTAGGTCCCATAGTGCTCAGAGCCATTTGAACCATTTGATTCGTGCCACGGACCGACACGCCTTCCCGCTCGGGAAGCAGCGCGTTAGACCGCGCGGCTAGTCGGGCGGGCAAAGAAGATGGACTGAAAACAAAAATGGAAAACCAACTGAATTATGGCACAAGCGGATAATGATATAATATTTACAACTTCAGATATCGATTCCGTCTCACGCGCGCCGGACTATGTAGGCGACAAACGAAATAGCGTCGTAGTCTTGTAAAGAGAAAAAAATCTAATCGCATTCGTCAAGTTCGTAGCATTCTAGAGTAGTGTACATACATCATAGGAACGTTTTTGATTTCAGCAAATAGGTCAGTTCGTTTATTTTGAGATTATAGTAATACATTTCAATTACTGATAGTAAATAATGAAAAAAATCCTGTTTCCTTCCATGAAACGTTCAAAAAATTTTTTAAGGAGATTAAAGTGACAACTAAGATTCAGAAGTTTAACACATCCGATGAAGGGTATCACATAAATAATGCATATAGCACAGTCAAAGATTACTTAGAACACAAAAAGTAGGGTAGGAGAGCTTCTGTAAAGTTTGGAAGGTAGGAGACGAGATACTGGCAGAAGTAAAGCTGTGAGGACCGGGCGTAAGTCGTGCTTCGGTAGCTCAGTTGGTAGAGCACTTGCCCGCGAAAGGCAAAGGTCCCGAGTTCGAGTCCCGGTCGGGCACACAGTTTTAATCTCCCAGGAAGTTTCATACTACCTACAAGTTTCCGTTGCTTCTGGTGCTCTTACCTTTCCTGCCGTTGCAGTTCAGGCACTCTTAATTCTTTTCCAAATGAACAACCGAGATTTTCAGGTGGAATAGCGAATTTTTGCTTAAAATTGGTTACATAGGTATTTGACTGATATCTGTAAGTCTATTGGCACTCGTACTAACAAGGGAAACTCCTCATCGCACCCCCCTCGTATTCAGACGTAAGATGGCTCAGCAGGTACCCCGTTAAAAACTGAACACAAATCAAGCATGAAAACAGGAAGAATGTATACCGAACTGTGAAAAAAGAAGCAAAAGCGAAACAGTGAACGGCGCAAGGTCAAGGTGTGCAACATCGAGCTAAATTAAATAGCCACGGCGTCGTGGTTATTTCGTGACGATGTTGGACTACGAAGAAGAAGATCAAATGTCCCACGTGCCACATTTCTGTTCCACAAAATTATGAGGAGCATGTGAACCCAGATTTTGCTCAAGTGCTTTCAGAACTTTAATCCAGGAACACACAACCTATAATCACTCTGCAATGCCGCCATCTAGCTCAACAATTGCGTCAAGGTACACTTTTTCCCGCAAGAATTGTCATTTATAGACGTTCTGCGTATTGTTCAAAATACTGTGACTTCACTTTATATGTTCCATGCTTATGTGAGTTCTACCACATCTGGACTCGACTTACTCTGGTAAACCCTCAGTAAAGGCTGCGAGTATATTTTTACAGGGAATATTTTATATAGACACTCCTAAATATTCTGGTATCTTCCCAATGAATCAGATCCTATTACTACATCTACACATAACTAAGTTCATGTTGTAATTCTATTTCTACATCTCGATAAATGTGTAACCTTATACTACTTTGGTTTTAGAGCTGATTTCCAAACTTTTCATACTCCATTTGTTCGCGTGGCCATCTTCTGCATCAACGGTTAACATACGTTACTATAGGTTATCTGGCTTGAGCTGACTTCACTCTAATTAAAAAGAACTACACCAGATGCGTTTCGCTTTTATTTATAAAGCATCTTCCATGATTACTGGTGTTTATTTACATATTCTGCTCTGTCCCTTCTTGCTAGCAGTGGTTGGTGTCGAAGGCTTCATTTCACAACTGAACTATGTAGTTTTTGGCTTTCTGCAGTATTTCTGCACAACACTGCTTACAATTCACAGTGTGGCAGTGCAGAATGAGAATCAGTTTAAGAAAGTGAACTGTAAACCGTGCAGCGCAGGAAATACTGCAGAATGCCTAAAACTACACAGTGCAGATGTGAAATGAAGACTTTCGACACCAACCACTGCTAGCAAGGAGGGACAGAGCAGAATATGTAAATAAACAGCAATAACCACGGAAGATGCTCTATAAATAAAAGCGAACAGCGTCTGGTGAATTCTTTTAAATTAAAGTGTTCATTGCACAAAAGCGTGTAATCAGAATAATGCTGGAGCTCATCCAAGATCATCCTGCAGACACTTATTTAAAGAGCTAGAAATCTTCACAGTAGCCTCACAATATATATATTCACTTATGAAATTTGTTATTAACAATCCGAAAGAATTCAAAAGTAATAGCAGTGTACATGGCTACAACACTAGGAGAAAGGATGATCTTCACTACTCAAGGTTAAATCTAACTTTGGCTCAGAAGGGGGTAAATTAAGCTGTCACAAAAGTCTTTGGTCACTCACCTAATAGCATTAAAAGGCTGACAGATAGCCATATAGCATTTAAAAGGAAATTAAAAGAAATCCTTAATGGCAACTCCTACTCATTAGATGAATTTTTGGATATAGTAAGTGGGTAATTTCCCAAGATCCACAAAAAAAAAGTATTGAGTGTCACGTAATATTTTGTCTAATGTAATATCTTGTATAGACACCTTTTATTAACCTGACACGTTCCACATCATTACGAAGTGTCGTATTCATGATCTATGGAACAAGTACTAATCTAATCTAATCTAATTTAGTCTAGACTGCAGTCAGCTCAAGATGAATAACCTATACTAACTTCTATCCAAACTTTTCATTTGCCTGACTTTTGCAAAGGCCTGCCCGATTACAACTAACGCCTTAAGTCGGTAAAGATTTCTTATAGTTGACGGCGACATTTGCAGACCATCTGAAAACACATTTAAGTCTTATCTACTACATCACACAGCTCAAGGGCAAGCATGAAATTACTTTTGCTTTTGTGTAGGACTTTCACTGCAGTATAACGTACATGTCACAAAAAAGTAAGAAGTCAATGAGACTGAAGAAGAAAACGGTAGATTTAGTTCATTAAAACAGAATTTTGTAGGTGTAGCTTCATCCATACGCCGTTACCAGAAAAGCTGCAAAATATAGATTGAAAGTGCACAAAATACTAGACAGAAGAAAATTTCATTCAATTGCCACAGTCATACGAACATACAATGTATGAAATAGTCACAACGGCAGCGGGGAGAAGATAGTCTCGTCATTTTTATATGTATTCCTGGCTCAAATCACTCAAGTGGTACCATTATGTACGTCCACATATTACCAAGTAATAATCACATGATTTGATTACGTTACGTAGTAACCCATGAACTGGAGAGTCGTGGAGAAGAACTCACAATTGAGTGTATCTTTCTGGGCTTTAATGTTGTCGATATCCTGAGAGTTAAATATTTAATGCTGAATAAAGTCGCACAACGATCATTGTGTTTTATAGTGACAATGTTATCAGTTAACGTGGACAGAACCGGTTTATGCGGACATAGCCATTCTTACAAAAAAAAAAAAAAAAAAAAAAAAAAAAGTTGACTGATTTGCTTACACGGTGATGGATTCACGTTGTAAAGAAAACTACAACCTCTTAAATCAATGTCTTGCAGTTTTTCTGATTTTGTTTTGATATTTCTTTCTGTGTGTGATTCGATTGGTACATCATAGCAGGAATGTGAAATTATGCATGTGAGGTCCAAACGGATTTTCTTTCGTAATATCCCTGTAGTAGCATTCTGTCTACATGTTGACGATAAAAAGGAACTTTTTAAAAAGCTGACGAAATATTTGGTGATTTAATAATAGCAAAATAATAAGAATCTTGATTAGGCCACTGACTGGCTATCTTAGTGGCCTGTATAGAATGGTTACTTGCTGTTGTGTCCCAGGTATAAACCATAAAATAGAAAGCCGGAATTAACTACAACTTAGAAGATTTATTCTGAAAACAAGGTGAAATACAACTCGGCGAAATCACTCATGTTCAGGTCCGCAGCCAAAGTTCATCTCCCGTAAACACTATCACAGTAACAGGGTCGCGACTGAGAGGAAACCTGCTCCGTACTCCACGAGGCCCACCAGACGACTCCCCTTCCGGGCTGCGACGACGCCACTTAATCACGTGGGGCTGCATCCTGATTGGCTCCGTTGACTCCAGCGGTATGACTGCTGCACCTCTTGTGGCGCCCCCACCGTGAGCACTTTGCAGTATGCCGCGCTGCTGCCACAGGAATGTTGGCACACAGTGCTCAAAAAGGCGGTGGCCGCGTCTTACATGCCGCGACCGCGCTGTACGAACGCACGGCACAACATTCGCCATATTGTTTTGGCTACTCAGAGTAATGGTGAAGTCAAGTAATAAATAATTGTCGCAAAGGAGAACATTGAAAAAAGATTACAAAATAAGCGATACAAAAACACAGGTAAAGATCTAAAATGCAGTACCAGTAATGTTTTGCACTGGTTTCGAGAGACGCTATGCTCTCGATTCTAACAACTTATTTTCATCGATTTGCATGTTCCATCTTTTTTTACTGTACTCTTCCACAAATGTATCTCACAACGCTATGTTATGAATTCAGGTACGGCGGGTTCCCTCGAACGACTATCTGATTACAGCGTCTGCTACCTCACCTGAAGTACGGCTTGGTTTACGATACTACCTTTGTAGTAAGAACAGTGTGTCACGGCCGTGAGCTTTTGATCATACCGCTTTGTTGACCAACGAATTTGCTACTGAGCCAGTACATCGTTCAGTACATTTTGCTGCTTCCTGTGTCAGTTTGGTAATTTTTCAATCACCACTGACACCACAGGTGGAAAATAATACTTGTGTGTACTGTTATACCAGCACTGGCCAACACCAAACAACAGGAACTGAACTGAAAGTGAAAGTTTCAGTAAGGGATGTGAATTTCCACTTCCCAGCTCCTGCTATCGAATCAAAAACAGTGTTCAATGATTTCTTATCGAACTGACTCGAAGAATCTAAACTTTATTCTGTATTATCTAAACACGACACTTGCCCAGGATTACATTTGTATTGTGCTGATGAAGGCCACCTACAAAGGAACTAAAATGTTGACTCAAGGTTTTACAGTAATTGAAACTGAAAATTCTTTTACGAAATAAAAGTATTGTTGGTTAAATTTTTACTTTTGTCTACTAGTCATGTAAATGCAACATTCTTATATAATTTTAACTTTAAATATAAATATGATGATGGCAGTAGCTGAAACATCATAATAAATCAAAAGTATTAATTACTAATCTTGACGGCAATATTCATAAGGATTCACAACGGTAGCGAACTCATTCAGGAACTTAACTGTCTTTATTAATAAATTTACTGAAATTGACGATGGCCAAGGAAAACATTTTTCGCATATGTTATAAGCTTCCACGTGATCACTTTCGCTGAGAAATCATAGGGCTAGTCGGTGAATTTGAACAGATGAATTGTTCATAAGTGAAGCATCGCTGGCAGTGAGGGTCAGTGACGAAACTATTTTCAAGTAAATGTTCACGTATATTTTTCATCGACTATACTGGGTTGAGTGCTTAGTCGTCATCAATATCCTATGAATAACTCTTAGTCTGCATTAGTCCTCCAGTAGGAACCTCTTAGAAATGTTGATTCCTAGCATGCATTGACGGAGTCGTTGGCTAAGAAGTGTTAACGGGCTATTGATAATGACAAGTCAGTCTAAATAGATATAACCGTTAAAGTATCTGCAAGCATTAATTGAAATAAACTTGTCTGTTTGAGAATTTCGTGCTTTCCGTGAATGTCTGTACTCAAAAATGTCATTATGGTCTGCATGTGACTATGTCTGGGGAAGTAACCTGGCAGGTAACTAAATCGCCTTCCTCGGGACTACACGTGTATATCGATAAACATTAATGGCGCCTACTTAACACTCTACGAAATCGCACTGCAAGGTAAAGGTTGCTCATTTATTGCGCCTGGTTTATTGTGCCTGATATGAGACTGCAGGAAAGGTTATACAGGGTGATGTCGAACTGCACCGACAAAATTTCGGGGATTTTGAAGGGATATTTTCGCGTAAGGGACTAGAGCGGCTCGTTACAGAGACAGCACACTGAGACGACAAGTCATGGTACAGTGATATTCATATACACAGATGGCGATAGCATTGCTTATACAAGGTCTAAAAGGGCATTGTATTGGCGGAGCAGTCATTTCTACTCAGGCGATTCATATGAAAAGGTGTCTGTCATGATAAGACTGCATGCAGGAGGGGAATGAACAGACTTTGAACGCGACATGGTAGTTGGAGCTAGAGGCACGGGACATTCCATTTCGGAAATTATTAGGGAATTCAATATTCCGAGATACACAGTGCCAAGAGTAGGCCGAGAGTATATAATTTCAGACGTTTTCGTGGAGCTGTCAGTGCTTACAGGCAAGCAACACTGACGGAAATAAACTCAGAAATCAACGAAGTACGTACGAAGAACGTACACGCTATGACAGTGCGGCGAAATTTTGTCGTTAATGGTATTTGGCAGCAGACAAACCGACGCGGGTGCCTTTGCTAACATCACGGCATCGCCTGCAGCGCCTCTCCTGGCCTAGGGACATAGCGGTTGGAGCCTACACGACTGAAAAGCCTTGGCCTGGTCAGACGAGTGTTGATTTCAGTTGGTAAGAGCTTATGGTGAGGTTCGAGTGTGGCGCTGACCTCTCGAAGCCATGGCGCCAAGTTGTCAAGAAGGAACCGTGCAAGCTGGTGGCCACTCCGTAATGGTGTGGACTGTGTTTACATGGAATGGACTGGGTCCTCCGGTCTTGCTGAACCGATTATTGACTGGTGTAGACCATTTTCAGCCATTCAGGAACTTCTTGTTCCCAAACAATGCGCCATATCGCTGGAATTACGATTGGTCTGAAGAACATTCTGGACAGTTCGAGGGAATGATTTGCCACCCAGATCGCCTGACAGGAATACCATCGAACAATTATGGGAGGTAACCAGAGGTTATTTCATGCAACAAATCCTGCACCGGCAACACTTTCCCAATTAAGGACGATTATAAAGGCAGCATGGCCTATTGTTTCTAGAGCGGCTTCCAACGACTTGTTGAGTCCATGCGACCTCGAAATGGTACACTACGCTGGTCTAAAGAGGTCCGACACGATATTTGGAGGTACCACATGACTTTTGTCACCCCATTATACATCTCTTTTGATTTCTTAACCCTATTTATCTCTTATCGATACTAGACTAAAATAGATTCACAGTGGAGCGGCTATCGGCGATATGTGCTATGTGTCTTGTTTATGAACTCACATGTTCCATTCGCTCACGGTAGTTCCTGCTAAAACCAGTAACACTCACTCTGATATCAGTACAGCTCGCATTTAATTTTTCGGCAGTGTTATTTTTACTTAAACAGTGGTACACAGCTGCGTGGACAGATTCGGTTATGAAGAATAGACAGGTAAGCACCTTGTGTATGGGTTCACTCAGTGCAAGGATGGGCGGCTGTTCCCGAAGCGATGGCATGGTGGCCGCCGTATCACATTGTACATGCCCCGTTTGAAGGTTGCTGCATTAGCCTTTGTTACATGTTTACATTTTGGTAACTAAATTTCGAGTGAGGATTACGAGGAAACGACAGAGTGCAGCGGGGTTATTTCTTTCGAGGGGCTGATCCGCCTGACGTAAGAAGTGTTGCAACAGTGTTCTAACATCTCACAGAGTCAAGGTCTTTTTGCCTACAGTGTGTGTCAATTTGCGTCGCTGCATCTAGTTGCAGTAACGGTGTTTTCTGTTACACTATTGACAGGACAAAATAACAAACTTTCTGCAATAGAATTTTGACGGATTATTGCCATAGTTAAACTTTACAGCCTAACAAATCACGTTCTAGCATGCACAATAACGTGAAATTTTAAACTTTTATTGTTTGTTGTGTGTATAGGAACAAAGGCTACGCGGCTTGTACAGCAGCAAATATTGCTGGCTCTTCCCAAAAAGGTATGATTTGCCACGTCTTTCGAAATTTCCGTACATGGATCTGTTTGGCGCCGTAGATTTGGAGGTATTTCCGCTTATTCAATTTCTTTGTTTAACTGGTGTTGTACTGCAAAATCCTAGAGAACAAGTTTTCTTGGTATCGTTTAGATGGACTGTAATACAGAAGAAAAAACCCAAGTGCTTCATGGTCCGAGGAAGATATGGAACAAGGAGCAAAAAGCGTAACATGCTGCGCCTCTCGATAAAGTGCTAGCAGCGCGCTACATGGTTCCGCGAAGTGCTTGTGGGTACAAAAGGACGAGAAAGGTTTGCCTGTGGCAAATGCTTGTGGTTTTGACACTGAAATACAATAGGCAGTATAGCCTCTCGACTGAATGAAATAACCCCACCACTTCTATATAATGTGATTTCTGCTTTATTCAAATATTTATTTAATACTTTGTTCGTATATTCACAACCAACATATCGTAATTGTATCACATTGACAGACATTCTTGTCATATTACACAGGACTAAAAAAAAGAAAGAGAGAGAAGAAGACTGGGTGTAACTTCCCGTTGACATAAAGACCGTTGGAGACGGAGTACAAGGGTGGATTGTGTCTAGGACTGGGAAGGAAGGCGGCCGTGTCCTTCCAAAGGAACCAGCCAGCCAGCCTCCCGAATACGAGTCCAATGATACCTCACTCGGTATCGATCTTACAGATGAAACGGGCGGAGTAGTCCTGCTATATCCTACAAGAAATTAGGGCTCATACGGAGGTAAGAGACGGTCGTATTCTTCTCGCTCTATTCGCGGTTGGAAGAGGAAAGGAAGTGATTAGTAGATGTAGAATATTACAGGCTTTTTCATAATTTGTAAAACTTTCCACCGAAATAAAGGTAATTATGATAACAAATCGAATAAATCGTAGTGACGTATTACTCCACAAGTATCTAGTGGAGCCCACGCGTCCCCTGTACGAAATGCCGGGAAAATGTCCCTGCACCTCCGAAATTTTAATGTACAGATCGCTGCAGGGCGCGTATTATTTGATGCATTGGCTAGATTCGACAGGAAGGCGCAAGCGTCCTCAGATAATAACCGTTTCTCAAGAGGCAACACAATAAATATTCAAAGTCCTGGTCAGTACCATCTCCAAAAGCAACATTGTGTGAATTTGATTTGCAGAATGCCACCACAGCAATGAATATTTGAGGAAGATCGCGTCTGGTAAATGAAACTAGGTAATAATACCAATCATACATAACTATTGCACTTGTATCTATATATTAATTACAATATCGGTGCCCATCCACGTCATCTTCAGGCTGTTTTTGATGCGGTACAGGTTGATATGATCCCCAAGCATAACTCTTTAGCTGCCCGCATTACTGGATACGTAGGTAATGTGTCACCACTCCAATCACCGAAATAAAGGTAATTATGCTAACAAATCGAATAAATCGTAATGACTTATTACTCCACAAGTATCTAGTGGAGCCCACGCGTCCCCTGTACGAAATGCCGGGAAAATGTCCCTGCACCTCCGAAATTTTAATGTACAGATCGCTGCAGGGCGCGTATTATTTGATGCATTGGCTAGATTCGACAGGCAGGCGCAAGCGTCCTCAGATAATAACCGTTTCTCAAGCGGCAACACAATAAATATTCAAAGTCCTGGTCAGTACCATCTCCAAAAGCAACATTGTGTGAATTTGATTTGCAGAATGCCACCACAGCAATGAATATTTGAGGAAGATCGCGTCTGGTAAATGAAACTAGGTAATAATACCAATCATACATAACTATTGCACTTGTATCTATATATTAATTACAATATCGGTGCCCATCCACGTCATCTTCAGGCTGTTTTTGATGCGGTACAGGTTGATATGATCCCCAAGCATAACTCTTTAGCTGCCCGCATTACTGGATACGTAGGTAATGTGTCACCACTCCAATCACCGAAATAAAGGTAATTATGCTAACAAATCGAATAAATCGTAATGACTTATTACTCCACAAGTATCTAGTGGAGCCCACGCGTCCCCTGTACGAAATGCCGGGAAAATGTCCCTGCACCTCCGAAATTTTAATGTACAGATCGCTGCAGGGCGCGTATTATTTGATGCATTGGCTAGATTCGACAGGCAGGCGCAAGCGTCCTCAGATAATAACCGTTTCTCAAGCGGCAACACAATAAATATTCAAAGTCCTGGTCAGTACCATCTCCAAAAGCAACATTGTGTGAATTTGATTTGCAGAATGCCACCACAGCAATGAATATTTGAGGAAGATCGCGTCTGGTAAATGAAACTAGGTAATAATACCAATCATACATAACTATTGCACTTGTATCTATATATTAATTACAATATCGGTGCCCATCCACGTCATCTTCAGGCTGTTTTTGATGCGGTACAGGTTGATATGATCCCCAAGCATAACTCTTTAGCTGCCCGCATTACTGGATACGTAGGTAATGTGTCACCACTCCAATCACCGAAATAAAGGTAATTATGCTAACAAATCGAATAAATCGTAATGACTTATTACTCCACAAGTATCTAGTGGAGCCCACGCGTCCCCTGTACGAAATGCCGGGAAAATGTCCCTGCACCTCCGAAATTTTAATGTACAGATCGCTGCAGGGCGCGTATTATTTGATGCATTGGCTAGATTCGACAGGCAGGCGCAAGCGTCCTCAGATAATAACCGTTTCTCAAGCGGCAACACAATAAATATTCAAAGTCCTGGTCAGTACCATCTCCAAAAGCAACATTGTGTGAATTTGATTTGCAGAATGCCACCACAGCAATGAATATTTGAGGAAGATCGCGTCTGGTAAATGAAACTAGGTAATAATACCAATCATACATAACTATTGCACTTGTATCTATATATTAATTACAATATCGGTGCCCATCCACGTCATCTTCAGGCTGTTTTTGATGCGGTACAGGTTGATATGATCCCCAAGCATAACTCTTTAGCTGCCCGCATTACTGGATACGTAGGTAATGTGTCACCACTCCAATCACCGAAATAAAGGTAATTATGCTAACAAATCGAATAAATCGTAATGACTTATTACTCCACAAGTATCTAGTGGAGCCCACGCGTCCCCTGTACGAAATGCCGGGAAAATGTCCCTGCACCTCCGAAATTTTAATGTACAGATCGCTGCAGGGCGCGTATTATTTGATGCATTGGCTAGATTCGACAGGCAGGCGCAAGCGTCCTCAGATAATAACCGTTTCTCAAGCGGCAACACAATAAATATTCAAAGTCCTGGTCAGTACCATCTCCAAAAGCAACATTGTGTGAATTTGATTTGCAGAATGCCACCACAGCAATGAATATTTGAGGAAGATCGCGTCTGGTAAATGAAACTAGGTAATAATACCAATCATACATAACTATTGCACTTGTATCTATATATTAATTACAATATCGGTGCCCATCCACGTCATCTTCAGGCTGTTTTTGATGCGGTACAGGTTGATATGATCCCCAAGCATAACTCTTTAGCTGCCCGCATTACTGGATACGTAGGTAATGTGTCACCACTCCAATCACCGAAATAAAGGTAATTATGCTAACAAATCGAATAAATCGTAATGACTTATTACTCCACAAGTATCTAGTGGAGCCCACGCGTCCCCTGTACGAAATGCCGGGAAAATGTCCCTGCACCTCCGAAATTTTAATGTACAGATCGCTGCAGGGCGCGTATTATTTGATGCATTGGCTAGATTCGACAGGCAGGCGCAAGCGTCCTCAGATAATAACCGTTTCTCAAGCGGCAACACAATAAATATTGAAAGTCCTGGTCTGTACCATGTCTAAAAGTAACATTGTATGAATTGGATCTGCAGAATGCCACCACAGTAATGAATATTTGAGGAAGATCGCGTCTGGTGAGTGAAACTAGGTAACAATACAAATCATACATAACTACGGCACTTGTATCTATATATTAACTGCACTATCGCTGCCCATCCACCCCGCACCCCCTGACCTCCACCTCCTAAGAGCAGATATTCCGGTGTGGTTGGTTTCCTGGGAGCAATGCTCCTGAACTAGAAATCTGAACTGCCCCTGGTCTACATCTACATGATTACTCTGCAATTCATATTTAAGTGCTTGGCAGAGGGTTCATCGAACCACAATCATACTATCTCTCTACCATTCCACTGCCGAACAGCACGCGGGAAAAACGAACACCTAAAACTCTCTGTTCGAGCTCTGATTTCTTTTATTTTATTTTGATGATGATTCCTACCTATGTAGGTTGGGCTCAACAAAATATTTTCCCATTCGGAAGAGAAAGTTGGTGACTGAAATTTCGTAAATAGATCTCGCCGCGACGAAAAACGTCTTTGCTTTAATGACTTCCATCCCAACTCGCGTATCATATCTGCCACACTCTCTCCCGTATTACGTGATAATACAAAATGAGCTGCCCTTTTTTGCACCCTTTCGATGTCCTCGTCAATCCCACCTGATAAGGATCCCACACCGCGCAGCAATATTCTAACAGGGGACGAACGAGTGTAGTGTAAGCTGTCTCTTTAGTAGACTTGTTGCATCTTCTAAGTGTCCTGCCAATAAAACACAACCTTTGGCTCGCCTTCCCCACAATATTATCTATGTGGTCTTTCCAACTGAAGGTGTTCGTAATTTTAACATCCAGGTACTTAATTGAACTGACAGCCTTGAGAATTGTACTATTTATCGAGTAATCGAATTCCAACGGATTTCTTTTGGAACTCATGTGGATCACCTCACACTTTTCGTTATTTAGCGTCAACTGCCACCTGCCACCTGCCACACCATACAGCAATCTTTTCTAAATCGCTTTGCTACTGATACTGGTCTTCGGATGACCTTCTAGACGGTAAATTACAGCATCATCTGCGAACAACCTAAGAGAACTGTTCAGAATGTCACCCAGGTCATTTATATAGGTCAGGAACAGCAGAGGTACCAGGACGCTTCCCTGGGGAACACCTGATATCACTTCAGTTTTACTCGATGATTTGCCGTCTATTACTGCGAACTGCGACCTTCGTGACAGGAAATCACGAATCCAGTCGCACAACTGGGACGATACCCCATAGGCCCGCAGCTTGATTAGAAGTCGCTTGTGAGGAACGGTGTCAAAAGTTTTCTGAAAATCCAGAAATACGGAATCAACTTGAGATCCCCTGTCGATAGCGGCCATTACTTCGTGCGAATAAAGAGCCAGCTGCGTTGCACAAGAACGATGTTTTCTGAAAGCATGCTGATTACGTATCGACAGATCGTTCCCTACGAGGTGATTCATAATGTTTGAATACAGTATATGCTCCAAAACACTACTGCAAACCGACGTCAATGATATAGGTCTGTAGTTCGATGGATTACTCCTACTACCCTTCTTAAACACTGGCGCTACCTGCGCAATTTTCCAATCTGCAGGTACAGATCTATCGGTGAGCGAGCGGTTGTATATGATTGCTATTGTATCAGCGTAATCTGAAAGGAACCTAATCGGTATACAATCTGAGTTGCTTCGCAGCCCCTAAGGTATCCACTTCTAAGAAACTCTTGCTAGCAGCTGTTCGTGTTTCAAATTCTGGAGTATTCCATTCGTCTTCCCTGGTGAAGGAATTTCGGAAAACTGCGTTCAATAACTCCGCTTTAGCGGCACAGTCGTCGGTAACAGTACCATCGGCACTGTGCAGCGAAGGTATTGACTGGTGAGTGAAACTAGGTAATAATACAAATCATACATAACTACGGCACTTGTATCTATATATTAATTACACTATCGCTGCCCATCCACCCCGCACCCCATGTCCTCCACCTCTTAAAAGCAGATATTCCGGTATGGTTAGTTTCCCGGGAGCAATGCACCTGAACTAGAAATCTGATCTGCCCCCTGATGAGGGAGTAAGGTTTATGAAACGCATCGTAAATGAAGAACGTGAAGACTAGTGGAGGTCTCTGGGACGACGGCCGTTTACTATCATGACGAAAAAGAAAAGAAATAGAACATACAGCCGTCCTTATGATTTTATTTTGT
This sequence comes from Schistocerca nitens, assembly GCF_023898315.1. Taxonomy (NCBI): domain Eukaryota; kingdom Metazoa; phylum Arthropoda; class Insecta; order Orthoptera; family Acrididae; genus Schistocerca; species Schistocerca nitens. Next base: position 59,944,015 of record NC_064615.1, read on the forward strand.
TTTTTCGCTACCAGTTTCAACGTTTCGTTACGTCATCTTCAGGCTGTTTTTGATGCGGTACAGGTTGATATGACGCAAACCATAACTCATCAGTTTCTCGCATTACTGGATACGCAGATAATGTGTCACCACTCCAACCACCGAAATAAAGGTAATTGTGCTAAGAAATCGAATAAATCGTAATTACTTATTACTCCACAAGTATCTAGTGGAGCCCACGCGTCCCCTATACGAAATGCCGGGAAAATGTCCCTGCACCTCTGAAATTTTGTTGTACAGATCGCTGTAGGGCGCGTATTATTTGATGTATTGGCTAGGTTCGACAGGCAGGCGCAAGCGTCCTTAAATTATAACCATTTCTCAAGCGGCAACACAATAAATATTCAAAGTACTGGGCGGTACCATCTCCAAAAGCAATCGGATCTGAAGAATGCCACCACAGCAATGAATATTTGAGGAAGATCGAGTATGGTGAGTGAAACTAGGTAGTAATACAGATCATACATAACTGTTGTTGTTGTTGTGGTCTTCAGTCGTGAGACTGGTTTGATGGGAGCTGTCCATGCTACTCTATCCTGTGCAAGCTTCTTCATCTCCCAGTACCTACTGCAGCCTACATCCTTCTGAATCTGCTTAGTGTATTGATCTCTTGGTCTCCCTCTACGATTTTTTCCCTCCACGCTGCTCTTCAGTTCTAAATTGGTGATCCCTTGATGCCTCAGAACATGTCCTACCAACCGATCGCTTCTTCTAGTCAACTTGTGCCACAAACTCCTCTTCTCTCCAATTCTATTTAATACCTCCTCATTAGTTATGTGATCTACCCATCTAATCTACTGCATTCTTCTGTAGCACCACATTTCGAAAGCTTCTATCCTCTTCTTGTCTAAACTATTTATCGTCCACGTTTCACTTCCATACATGGCTACACTCCATACAAATACTTTCAGAAATGACTTCCTGACATTTAAATCTGTACTCGATGTTAACAAATTACATAACTATGACACTTGTATCTATTTATTAATTACACTATAGCTGCCCATCCATCCCGCACCTCCTGTCCTCCACCTCCTAAGAGCAGATATTCCGGTATGGTTGCAATGCACCTGGGAGCAATGCACCTGAACTAGAAATCTGATCTGCCCCCTGATGAGGGAGTAAGGTGTATGAGACGCATCGTAAATAAAGAAGGTGAAGATTAGTGATCGGTTTCATGGTACTTTTGTTGATATTTGGTACAGACAAGGAGTCAGCCTCTCAGGCGAACGTATCTGTACAGAAACACGTAGGGCCTGTTGGAAGATACAAGTAAACTGACGTGAGCCAGTAGCTGGAGCACTGCCCCCGCCCAGGAAGCTTATGCGGTTAGCAAGGCGGCGAGGCGGCGCGGTGCGGGCCACCTGTTGCCGGCGTTACCTGGCACGAGGCGGGGGCCGTTGACGGCGGTGAGGGAGCCGCTGCCATACTTGACGTGGCACGGGTCGGCGTTGGTGGACACGACGGCGATCTCGTCGAGCTCGTGGCAGGAGGCGCCGGCGGCGGGCACGAGGCGCGAGCTGCTCGACGAGCCGGGCTCGGCCGCCGCCCCCGGGCCGCCCCCGCCGCTGCCGCCCCCGGCGCCGCCGCCACCCGCCTGCTTGCGCCCGCGCAGCGACAGCACCAGGCGCTTGGCAGACGCCATCGCCCTACGCCATGTCTCCGAGCCCGAGGCCGCTGCCTTGCCGCCGTCGCCGAAGCCGTCGCTCCTACGGACGCCGCCGTCTTCGCCACCCTCGAAGATCACAACGTCGACGCCGCCGAAACCACCGGCGTCCGACAGGGCCCGCCGGCGCAAGGCGCTCTGCCACAGCCCCCCCTCCACGAGCGCCTCGGACGAGATTTTGCTGGCGCGTCTTCCCCCCCGCCGGACGTGGGAATCGACTCTGCGCCGATCCTCTACCGCTGCAGGAGTGAGCTCCGAAGCTTCCGACTTTCTCGCGTCACGCCACTAACAGAACAAAGCTCCCCGTGCAGAACGTATCACCTCAAATATTCCACCACACGAGTGTATTCTCGTTTTGTTTGGAAGAGGACCTGTTATACGCTCGGATATGTCTTAAATCAGTAACTTTTCGAAAAAATGCAATCCACAGAGTAGTAGCACACTTTGAATTCTAAGAAAGAGATAAACGTCGACATATACTGTCTTCTAAGAGATATCGATACAACACAGCAACCTGTGAATCCAATCGAAGGTTTCAGGCCAGTCTCCGTCACGGTATCTTCTTAAAATACACCCAAATGAATTCCTCACCTCAGAATTGTTAAGATTTTAATTAATACAAATCTGTTTCGCGGTAAGTTTTCTCATTGTCTTATTAAACACTCTGAAGATTTTCTAGCAACACTCCACATAAGAGTTTCTTGAAACGTTCTCCTTCTTAGCTACTTCTCTTATACGCAGGCTGTTGCACTCGGTGACATAGAAAAGTAAAAGTACACTTTTAAACGAGAGAACTACGCCTTAGTTTCCCTCTTAAACAGCAGTTAACTATGTCACCACCACAATTCATTCGAATATCTCTAGAAAGGTTCTCAGAGCTATTCATATACTACTAGTACCGGATTACAGTATAAAGCTCTCCACAACGGCGCAAAATAATCCGCTTCGTCTTAAAACGATTCGTTTCTAACTGTAAATTAACCAGCTTACCAAACCCGTAAACATTTGAGCACCTCTGTTTCGTTAATCACTAAATTATGTAGTAGTATATCTCGCACGTCCCTTCTAAAAATGTACTAACGACCGATTTTCATCACAGGTTCTCTCTACCTATTCTCCGTTTATCCTTAAAGCTTCCATGTATCAGGACACATTTAGAATAACTTATTAATACCGCCGAAAATTCACAAGTTTTTGAAACAATTTCAGTTGGCACGTAACCACATCTGCACTAACGGTGGCAAATTAATTTGTTATGTATTTAGGCAATCGACATAAGAATCACTGTCTGAATTAAATTCGTTTCTATGTGCGCATTTATTCTATGTGGCCCCGTAACTTTATTTGTAAACGGTAGAGCGACATGGATTTCAGAACAGATTATTAATTTTTACAAACATTATAAATTTTTTTCATAAATAAATATAAATATTTTTTTGTTTTGATCAAGTATCTCATCAAAAATTTCATTCTATTTTCATCACAACGCCGTCACTGAAAGTCGCATTCTTGGCACAAAGGTTTCAGAGGCTTCCATAGGTACTCAGAGAATTACGGGTAAACTACGTCAATACAGAAGGGACAGCAACCTACGCTGGCAACTGCGAGGCGCAAACAGAACATCCTTTAAACGTACACACAAAACCTGTCAATTGTTCTATTATATGAAATTTCTGTGCAATAACGAGGTGTAATACATTAAATGTAGTTCTTCGTAAGGTCTATTAGAGCTATTTCAATATTAAGTTAAAGATGTTTCCAGATGTCCCTAGAATTAAAGAACTCTATCAGAAGCAAACGTAACTCAGCAAAACGCACAAATTGAAACTTAACAGGGGCTGAAATTTATCTTAGGGAAATGAGACGCAGTTACTGGAAGACATTAATCTGGTGCAGTAGGAGAAAAGGAGTAAAACGGAATTCAGAACTTCGATAACACGTAACTCTTTCACTAAACAGAAAATGTGACACGATTGATGGATTCCGAAATTATAAGTTAACTCTGAATTTTGTACTAAGACAATCAACAGTTGTCTGACTTTGAAAAGCGACTGGCGTATTAAAGAGGAAAGCCACGGCAGACCAGAAAGAACATTAAAACCGACACGCTTAAGGATTCGATATTACAACCAACCAAAGATTTAGAACTGCGGGAAATTTGCTGTCACAAAATTTTGGCACCGTTGCAGAAGAGATTGATAAAAGTCCAGGCACATTTCTGGTATACGGAGAGCATAGAATGAACGAATTACGATAGTCCCAACAGCCTGCGTACACTATCCGATAGATTCTGGGCTAATACTCTACCACTCTTTCGATGCGAGAATCATACGAATAGGTAGAAGGAGTTATGCGTCTAGACAGTAGCACAGGAACGGGGCGAGGGAGATGTAACTTTTCCTCGTGGATCAGTAAACTTCTTCAAGTAGTAGAGGGGGAGTCCGTCGTGGAAATCGTGTCGATTGCTTTGTGGTAGACGCGCATAGTTCTACCGCGCTTTCCGCTAGTTCCTCTTCTGTTCCGCCGAAAGTTTCGTACCAAAAATGAAGAGTGAGTGTCAGAACAAACAGTGTGCACAGTAGTTTCTGTGGTTCGTACAGTTACAAGTCCTTTGTTTCGGGCTTTCAAACATACCCGAGCGAAGAGATCTGCACGAAAAGCAGTAAGCACGCGGGCAGCGGCTGTGGAGCGGACACACTGCAGTCACACGCACAGAATGCAGCTGCGAACAGTGTCGTAGACACTGTGTGGCACCGTCGCCGATGTCGTGGGTGTGTCGATCGGCGAGTCGCTGGGCACCACGCAGAGATGGAATCGCCTGTGGTTCATCCCTCGTAGACGACGTGGCAGGTCAGGGTGTCCCCGTTAGAGATCTCCACTCCTCCTGACCTCAGCCGTCAAAGCTCACGTCTCTGGTTGTGTCCGCGCCTTGTTGTGCCTTTGCGTCAACGGTCAGCCGCTACTTCTTAGCTGGCCGAGCAACCTAGAGGAAATCTCGGAAGGTGAGCGGTCGGTGATACGGCAATGATGTCGATAGTGTCGAAATCACTGGCATAAAGGAACTACACCCCGCTATTTTAGGTGAATCTACGGGCGCCCGGAGGAACTTTTGTGCGCAGAGGTAAGGCGATCCGGTAATATTGGTGTGCACGTCGGTCGGCCCGTCCTTCACGGCGAGCGCGGCGCCGGTGGCGGCGGCGGCAGCGACAGCAGCGGCGGCATCCCCGTCACCACCACCTCGCAAGACGTGACGCGACGACACGGCACGCGGCGGCAGCAGCGGCGCGGCGCGGGTGACGCACGACGAGCGTGCCGGAGACGAGACGAGGCGAGACGAGAGGACAGGCCGTGGCGTGCGGGCGTGCTTGCGTGCTGCGGCGTTGCCGGGGGCGCGCTGCGCGCTGGCCGCTGAGTGCGCGGCGCGATCTGGCGGCCCCGGCTGCGCTCGCGGACGCTCGGCTGCCTCCGCCGCCGCCGCCGCCAGCTCCCCTGCTCCAGCGCCGGGGGCCCGCGCCGCGCCGCGCCGCTACTACCCGTCCCGCGGACATCGCGCCGCCGCCGCCGCCGCTGCCCAGTCGATAACCGTTCGCCAGCTATCCGGGAGACGGGCAACCCGGCCGGGTCCAACCGCCGCCGCACGGCCTCACTCGCTTGCCCGCTTTCCTTTCGGCCTTTGACCTTCGCTCGTTAGAGGAAGCGCCCGCTACACGATTACACTCCCCCACTGCTTCAGGTAAGCAATTACGACGTTCGGGGTCTACGAAGTGCAGCTGTCGTACAGAACATTCGTATGAGATTTTTTTTCCTTCCATCTCAGTAATCGGTATCGAGACAACACTGACACCAAAAGTCTTTGTTTATATAGTCTCACCAGCTGACGACCCGGCCTTGACATGGTAGACATTTGTTACGGCGTTGACAAGGTAGGCATTTATTACAGTCTTCTCTTGCTCTGTCTCTTCCTCCTTGTCTGACCATCTCCTCCTCCACATACTCTCTGTCCATCTTCTGCAGCACTTCTCGAATACCATCTTTCCTACCCATTCCCACCCCTCTAAGTTAATCTTATCTCCCACTCATGTCAGTCTCATCCTCCTCCTCTCTCTCTGTCCATTTCCTCATCCTTTGCTATCAGTCAGTCTGCCATCCCCTCTCACTGTCCATCTAATCCCAACCCCGTAGTCGTAGATATTGCTATAATCGCACTATTTCACTCCAATTTACGGAGCTTGTTAGCACTTGATGTTAGGTTGGCGCCATTAAAATGCACTGTGGTAATCTCTGCTGCTTGGTGGAACGCTGCTGTGTCTCGATGCTAATCCTGCGTCTAAATCTGATTGTCTAAGAGTAAAAAGATGAGGTCCCGTGTTTTTGATGTGCTTTTGATGATAAATAATGAGCGAAACCAACAAATATTTAAACTTCAAATATATATTACACTGGTGGCCATTTTAATTCCACTGTCCACCAAAGACAATGACACAACACAAAGTAGCACTTCTTTTACATGTTCTTTGCAATGTTTATCCACCTCGAACAATAACACACATACACTTTACCAAAGTGACATTCATACTCCGCTCCCGACCCTTCATGCTGCTTGTATTTATAACCTTGTCAAAGAACTACTAAAAAGAGGTATGGTTTATAAGTCACATGTACATCTGTTATCGTAAGTTATGCAGAATAGTTATTAATTTATATCGAGTGACATAATTTAAGAGGTTATTAAAATAACAGACAGATTTGTTGAATTGACAGAACAATTCTTTGTTACAAAAAGGACGTTTTTTAGAAGTTTGTCAATTGACTTCTCTAATTTGCATAAATAAGTAAATAACATGAATTGTTAAGAATTACATTGGTTCTCGTCTAAAATAGGAGTGTTTACGTGAATACTAAGTGAAAACGGTCCTAGTGAACAAATAGGTTTCACTGGGTGATTTTTATTTAAGGAGATCCAAAATACGTAAGTTGGCCACTATTTTTCGTACTTCATATTAATTATTTAAGATGAACTTAGTGTTTTTACATGATGACATTTGCTGTATCAATGATCAAGTGATATTAACTTATGTGTGGGTCAGTTATTCAGTATAATTTAATGGGTTTATGGAGACATGTCATGCAATCATTGTTAACATACACAATAACTTTTCTATAATCATAAATACTCGTTAAACTGGTTGAATTTGGAGGGTATCGCATACTTCGGTAAAGTAAAGCCTTTTATAGGTTCCGTTACACTGTCCATTTCCTCATCTCATCCTCCCCCATTCTCGATACATATCATCAAATTCCCTTTCTCTGACCATTTCCTCCTCCCCCTCTCTCTGTTCCCCTCCTACTCCTCCTCTTTTCTGTGTCAGTCTCCTAATTCCCCCTATCTACCTCCCAAACCAACCCCCCCCACCCCACCAGTTCTCTCTCACCATTATCGTCCCCATTCCTATGGGGAGTTGCTCGTTCTTACCCCCAACACTATTTCCACATACTAGCTAATATGTGTAACACGTTTAATCGAAATAGATACTGCGATTTAGGAGGAGGTGTTTTATGCAAGACTCTCGCTACATATGCAGAAGTCACACATACACCCTAAAAAATATTGTACAACCTTTTAGAGGTATCCAATTTTTTTATATCAAATGTGTGTGAAATCTTATGGGACTTAACTGCTAAGGTCATCAGTCGCTAAGCTTACACGCTGTTGTTGTCGTTGACGTCTTCAGTCCTGAGTCTGGTTTGATGCAGCTCTCCACGCTACCCTCTCCTGTGCAACCTTCTTCATGTCCCAGTACCTATTGCAACCCACATCCTTCTGAATCTGCTTAGTGTATTCATCTCTTGGTCTCCCTCTACGATTTTTACCCTCCACGCTGCCCTCCAATGCTAAATATGTGATGCCTCAGGAGATGTCCTACCAACCGGTCTCTTCATCTTGTCAAGTTGTACCACATACTCCTCTCCAATTCTATTCAGTATCTCTTCATTACTTATGTGATCTACCCATCTAATCTTCAGCATTCTTCTGTAGTACCACATTTCGAAAGCTTCTATTCTCTTCTTGCCCAAACTATTTATCGCCCATGTTTCACTTCCATACATGGCTACACTCCATACAAATACTTCCAGAAACGACTTCCTGACACTTCAATCTACGCTCGATGTTAACAAATTTCTCTTCTTCAGAAACACTTTCCTTGCCATTGCCAGTCTACATTTTATATCCTCTCTACTTCGGCCATCATCAGTTATTTTGCTCCCCAAATAGCAAAACTCCTTTAGTACTTTAAGCGTGTCATTTCCTAATCTAATTCCTTCAGCATCACCCGACTTAACTTGACTACATTCCATTATCCTCGTTTTGCTTTCGTTGATGTTCATCTTATATCCTCCTTTCAAGACACTGTCCATTCCGTTCAACTGCTCTTCCAAGTCCTTTGCTGTCACACTACTTAACCTAAATTATCCTAAGGACAAACACACACACCCATGGCCGAGAGAGGACTCGAACCTCCGCCGGGACCAGCCGCACAGTCCATGACTGCAGCGCCCTAGACCGCTCGGCTAATCCCGCGCGGCAGAGGTTTCAATCCACTGAAGATTTATTACTGCAACAGAAAATGATGATTACATGATTACATTTACAGAAATGATTACATTTACAGAACAACAGCACGAGCTGTTCCGAGGTTTCAGCTATCGACTAACGCTGAATCACACATATTACGAGTAGTACGTGGTGTAGCCTCCACGGGAGGCAAAGCAGACACGACTCTGGCATCTAGTCGATCGTACAGATGACGAATACTGTCCTAGGATACGTTATGCGACGCCCGCTCGACCTGTTCGTTCAAGAGTAAGATTTATTCGCTGACGAGTCGCACGGGTCATTTCTCGTCATATCATATCCCACACTTGCTCCATCGAAGAAAGTCCGGAGACCATGCAGGCCAGGAAACTCGCTGCACTTCTTGCAGAGATCGGGCATTGTGTGGGAAATGTAGGAGGATATGTCGAATATACACACAGACATGCTTTTTTGTAATATGTATGCATTATATCTTCGTTGAAAAAACAATACTATATAATAAATTTTCCGATTATCTGATTTCAGTCCTGCCATAGCGTACCTGCTGCCACCACTGGAATAAAGACTTTTCAGTTCGTTACGATGTAATTGAAGCACAAAGGAAAGTGGAGAAATTAAAATAATGGGATGAATCCAAAGCAAGTACAAAAGAATTAAACACCTGCCTAATTGTAGCGTCCGATGCTCCGAGAAGACGTTAGCTGACCACACTGGCATCTACAGGCGTGATCGACGACCAGTGAAGTGGCTGAAGCTGTCAATCACTCTCAAAAACAAATCTTCGCTTTCATTCGCTACTTGCAAGTGAACAATTTCTTTCTCAGTGAATCGATAGTTTTCTAAAACGCTGTAAACATCCACCATATGTTACCTTGACACAAGAACTGCTTCCTAACACGGAGAGAAACGTACCAGGCCATGAAAAATGTGCTCTGGATGCACGAAAGTTTGCGTCTATGCGACAGTCCACCAGACTCAGTTACCCGGTATTGAGTCTTCTAAGACCATAAATATATTATCAGTTACCTGGCGCGTTTCGGCCATTATCCGTTTTCAAAACGAAGCTAATAAAGTACACTACTGGCCACTAAAATTACTACTCCACGAAGATGACATGCTACAGACGCGAAATTTAACCGACAGGAAGAAGATGCTGTAATATGCAAATGATTAGCTTTTCAGAGCATTCACACAAGGATGGCGCCAGTGGCGACACCTACAACGTGCTGACATGAGGAAAGTTTCCAACCGATTTCTCATACACAAACAGCAGTTGACCGACTTTGCCTGGTGAAACGTTTTTGTGATGTCTCGTCTAAGGAGGAGAAACGCGTACCATCACATTTCCGACTTTGATAAAGGTTGGATTGTAGCCTATCGCGATTGCGGTTTATCGCATCGCGACATTGCTGCTCGCGTTGGTCGAGATCCAATGACTGTTAGCAGAATATGGAATCGGTGGGTTCAGGAGGGTACTACGGAACGCCGTGCTGGATTCCAACGGCCTCGTATCACCAGCAGTCGAGATGACAGGCATCTAATCCGCATGGCTGGAATGGGTCGTGCAGCCACGTCTGGATCCCTGAATCAACAGATGGGGACGTTTGCAAGACAACAACCATCTGCAAGAACAGTTCGACGACGTTTGCAGCAGAACGGACTATCAGCCCAGAGACCATGGCTGCTGTTACCCTTGACGCTGCATCACAGACAGGAGCGCCTGCGATGGTGTACTCAACGACGAACCTGGCTGCACGAATGGCAAAATGTCATTCTTTCGGATGAAACCAGGTTCTGTTTACAGCATCATGATGGTCGCATCCGTGTTTGGCGACATCGTGGTGAACGCACATTGGAAGCGTGCATTCGTCGTCGCCCTCCTGGCGTATCACCCAGCATGATGGTATGGGGTACCATTGGTTACACGTCTCGGTCACCTCTTGTTCGCATTGACGGCACTTTGAACAGTGGACGTTACATTTCAGATGTGTTACGACCCGTGGCTCTACCCTTCATTCGCCCGCATCTCGTGGTCGTGCGGTAGCGTTCTCGCTTCCCACGCCCGGGTTCCCGGGTTCGATTCCCGGCGGGGTCAGGGATTTTCTCTGCCTCGTGATGGCTGGGTGTTGTGTGCTGTCCTTAGGTTAGCTAGGTTTAAGTAGTTCTAAGTTCTAGGGGACTTATGACCACAGCAGTTGAGTCCCATAGTGCTCAGAGCCATTTGAACCATTTACCCTTCATTCGATCCCTGCGAAACCCCACATTTCCGCAGGATAATGCACGACCGCACGTTGGAGGTCCTGTACAGGCCTTTCCGGATACAGAAAACGTTCGACTGCTGCCCTGGACAGCACATTCTCCAGGTCTCTCACCAACTGAAAACGTCTCGTCAATGGTGGCCAAGCAACTGGCTCGTCACAATGCGCCAGTCACTACTCTTGATGAATTGTGGTATCTTGTTGAAGCGGCATGGGCAGCTGTACCTGTACACGCCATCCTAGCTCTGTTTGACTTAATGTCCAGGCGTATCAAGGCCGTTATTACGGCCAGAGGTGGTTGTTCTGCTGCTGATTTCTCAGGATCTATGCACCCAAACTGCGTGAAAATGTAATCACAAGTCAGTTCTAGTATAATATTTTTGTCCAATGAATACCTATTTATCATCAGCATTTCTTCTTGGTGCAGCAATTTCAATGGCCAGTATTGTAGTTTTCGTCCATCAAATTTACAGTGACATTATAAAAGAGCAACTATGACATATATACACTCCTGGAAATGGAAAAAAGAACACATTGACATCGGTGTGTCAGACCCACCATACTTGCTCCGGACACTGCGAGAGGGCTGTACAAGCAATGATCACACGCACGGCACAGCGGACACACCAGGAACCGCGGTGTTGGCCGTCGAATGGCGCTAGCTGCGCAGCATTTGTGCACTGCCGCCGTCAGTGTCAGCCAGTTTGCCGTGGCATACGGAGCTCCATCGCAGTCTTTAACACTGGTAGCATGCCGCGACAGCGTGGACGTGAACCGTATGTGCAGTTGACGGACTTTGAGCGAGGGCGTATAGTGGGCATGCTGGAGGCCGGGTGGACGTACCGCCGAATTGCTCAACACGTGGGGCGTGAGGTCTCCACAGTACATCGATGTTGTCGCCAGTGGTCGGCGGAAGGTGCACGTGCCCGTCGACCTGGGACCGGACCGCAGCGACGCACGGATGCACGCCAAGACCGTAGGATCCTACGCAGTGCCGTAGGGGACCGCACCGCCACTTCCCAGCAAATTAGGGACACTGTTGCTCCTGGGGTATCGGCGAGGACCATTCGCAACCGTCTCCATGAAGCTGGGCTACGGTCCCGCACACCGTTAGGCCGTCTTCCGCTCAGGCCCCAACATCGTGCAGCCCGCCTCCAGTGGTGTCGCGACAGGCGTGAATGGAGGGACGAATGGAGACGTGTCGTCTTCAGCGATGAGAGTCGCTTCTGCCTTGGTGCCAATGATGGTCGTATGCGTGTTTGGCGCCATGCAGGTGAGCGCCACAATCAGGACTGCATACGACCGAGGCACACAGGGCCAACACCCGGCATCATGGGGTGGGGAGCGATCTCCTACACTGGCCGTACACCACTGGTGATCGTCGAGGGGACACTGAATAGTGCACGGTACATCCAAACCGTCATCGAACCCATCGTTCTACCATTCCTAGACCGGCAAGGGAACTTGCTGTTCCAACAGGACAATGCACGTCCGCATGTATCCCGTGCCACCCAACGTGCTCTAGAAGGTGTAAGTCAACTACCCTGGCCAGCAAGATCTCCGGATCTGTCCCCCATTGAGCATGTTTGGGACTGGATGAAGCGTCGTCTCACGCGGTCTGCACGTCCAGCACGAACGCTGGTCCAACTGAGGCGCCAGGTGGAAATGGCATGGCAAGCTGTTCCACAGGACTACATCCAGCATCTCTACGATCGTCTCCATGGGAGAATAGCAGCCTGCATTGCTGCGAAAGGTGGATATACACTGTACTAGTGCCGACATTGTGCATGCTCTGTTGCCTGTGTCTATGTGCCTGTGGTTCTGTCAGTGTGATCATGTGATGTATCTGACCCCAGGAATCTGTCAATAAAGTTTCCCCTTCCTGGGACAACGAATTCACGGTGTTCTTATTTCAATTTCCAGGAGTGTATATTTATATACACCACTGGAGGCGGGCTGCACGATGTTACGGCGTGAGCGGAAGACGGCCTAACGGTGTGCGGGACCGTAGCCCAGCTTCATGGAGACGGTTGCGAATGGTCCTCGCCGATACCCCAGGAGCAACAGTGTCCCTAATTTGCTGGGAAGTGGCGGTGCGGTCCCCTACGGCACTGCGTAGGATCCTACGGTCTTGGCGTGCATCCGTGCGTCGCTGCGGTCCGGTCCCAGGTCGACGGGCACGTGCACCTTCCGCCGACCACTGGCGACCACATCGATGTACTGTGGAGACCTCACGCCCCACGTATTGAGCAATTCGGCGGTACGTCCACCCGGCATCCCGCATGCCCACTATACGCCCTCGCTCAAAGTCCGTCAACTGCACATACGGTTCACGTCCACGCTGTCGCGGCATGCTACCAGTGTTAAAGTCTGCGATGGAGCTCCGTATGCCACGGCAAACTGGCTGACACTGACGGCGGCGGTGCACAAATGCTGCGCAGCTAGCGCCATTCGACGGCCAACACCGCGGTTCCTGGTGTGTCCGCTGTGCCGTGCGTGTGATCATTGCTTGTACAGCCCTCTCGCAGTGTCCGGAGCAAGTATGGTGGGTCTGACACACCGGTGTCAATGTGTTCTTTTTTCCATTTCCAGGAGTATATATATATATATATATATATATATATATATATATATATATATGTGTCATTTTGTGTTCATGCATTATGTTTCTAGGTTGTGTGCAGTGATTGGGGCCTGTAAGACATGTTTGCTCAAATCCATTTTATACTCTCATAAAGCAACAAAGACCGTATTTCTGTTAATTACGCCCTATAGTTTTCAAATTAGAATCTCTGAAAGGAAACTATCTGAAGTGCGGCATTCATACATAAGCCCTAATTATTTGAAAGGATAACCCGAGGGCGTAGAACTTTCAGTGACAGGATTGATGTCTAAATACTGAAGGGGATTTGTCGTGACAGGTCGAACGTAGTGGGTGGGAAGACACCTGCCAAGCTTTACTACAAATTGTTAAAGTCTGTTACGGAGTTAAGTGCCACGTTATTGCCATTTGGTGGATAAGAAGATACGAAGTCGTGTAATAAATAGGTTTCCTCTTCTTCTTCAGCTCAGTGTAGCACTGCACAATCATGTTTTTGTTGTTGTGGTCTTCAATCCTGAGACTGGTTTGATGCAGCTCTCCATGCTTTAATTTCTCAGTACCTACTGCAACCTACATCCTTCTGAATCTGTTTAGTGTCTTCAACTCTTGGCCTCCCTCTACGATTTTTGCCCTCCACGCTACCCACCAATACTAAATTTGTGATCCTTTGATGCCTCAGAACATGTCCTACCAACCGGTCTCTTCTTCTCGTCAAGTTGTGCCACAAATTCATCATCTCCCCGATTCTATTCAATACCTCCTCATTAGTTATGTGATCTACCCATCTAATCTTCACCATTCTTCTGTAGCACCACATTTCGAAAGCTTATGTTCTCTTCCTGTCCAAACTATTTATCGTCCATGTTTCACTTCCATACATGGCTACACTCCTTACAAATACTTTCAGAAACGACTTCCTGACACTTAAATCTATACTAGATGTTAACAAATTTCTCTTCTGCAGAAACGCTTTCCATGCCATTGCCAGTATACATTTTATATCTTCTCTACTTCGACCATCATCAGTTATTTTTCTCCCCAAATAGCAAAACTCCTTTACTTCTTTACGTGTCTAATTTCCTAATCTAATTCCCTCAGCATAAGCCGACTTAATTCGACTACATTCCATTATCCTCGTTTGCTTTTCTTGATGTTCATCTTACATCCTCCTTTCAAGACACTGTCCATTCCCTTCAACTGCTCTTCGAAGTCCTTTGCTGTCTCTGACAGAATTACAATGTCATCGGCGAACCTCAAAATTTTTATATCTTCTCCATGGATTTTAATACCTACTCCGAATTTTTCTTTTGTTTCCTTTACTGCTTGCTCAATATACAGCTTCCCTTTCATGCATCTCGACTCTTATAACTCCCAGCTGCTTTCTGTACAAACTGTAAATAGCCTTTCGCCCCCTGTATTTTACCCTTGCCACCTTTAAAATTTGAAAGAGAGTATTCCAGTCAACATTATCAAAAGCTTTCTCTAAGTCTACAAATGCTAGAAACGTAGGTTTGCCTTTCCTTAATCTTTCTTCTAAGATAAGTCATAAAGTCAGTATTGCCTCACGTGTTCCAATATTTCTACGGAATCCGAACTGATCTTCCCCGAGGTTGGTTTGTACCAGTTTTTCCATTCGTCTGTAAAGAATTCGTGTTAGTATTTTGCAGCTGTGACTTATTAAACTGATAGTTCTGTAATTTTCACATCTGTCAACACCTGATTTCCTTGGGATTGGAATTATTATATTCTTCTTGAAGTCTGAGGATATTTCACCTGTCTCATACATCTTGCTCACCAGATGGTAGAGTTTTGTCAGGACTGGCTCTCCCAAGGCCGTCAGTAGTTCTAATGGAATGTTGTCTACTCCCGAGGCCTTGTTTCGAATTAGGTCTTTCAGTGCTCTGTCAAACTCTTCACGCAGTATCGTATCTCCCATTTCATCTTCATCTACATTCTCTTCCATTACCATAATATTGTCCTCAAGTACATCGCCCTTGTATAGACCCTCTATATACTCCTTCCACCTTTCTGCTTTCGCTTCTTTGGTTAGAACTGGGTTTCCATCTGAGCTCTTGATATTCATACTAGTGGTTCTCTTTTCTCCAAAGGTATCTTTATTTTTCCTGTAGGCAGTATCTATCTTACCCCTAGTGAGATAAGCCTCTACATCCTTACATTTGTCCTCTAGCCATGCCTGCTTAGCCATTTTGCACTTCCTGTCGATATCATTTTTCAGACGTTTGTACTTCTTTTTGCCTGCTTCATTTACTGCTTTTTTATATTTTCTCCTTTTATCAATTAAATTCAATATTTTTCTGTTACCCAAGGAGTTCTACTAGCCGTCGTCTTTCTACCTACTTGGTCCTATGCTGCCTTCACTACTTCATCCCTCAGAGCTACCCATTCTTCTTCTACTGTATTTCTTTCCCCTATTGCTGTCAATTGATCCCTTATGCACTCCCTGAAACTCTGTACAACCTCTGGTTTAGTCAGTTTATCCAGGTCCCATCTCCTTAAATTCCCACCTTTATGCAGTTTCTTCAGTTTTAATCTACAGTTCATAACCAGTAGATTGTGGTCAGAATCCACATCTGCCCCTGGAAATGTCTTACAATATAAAACCTGGTTCCTAAATCTCTGTCTTACCATTATATAATCTATCTGATACCTTTTAGTATCCCCAGGGTTCTTCCTTGTATACAACCTTCTTTTATGATTCTTGAACCAAGTGTTAGCTATGATTAAGTAATGCTCTGTGCGAAATTCTACCAGACGGCTTCCTCTTTCATTTCTTATCCCCAATCCGTATTCTCTCTACTATGTTTCTTTCTCTCCCTTTTCCACCTCTCGAATTCCAGTCACCCATGACTATTAAATTTTCGTCCCCATTCACTAACTGAATAATTTCTTTTATCTCATCATACATTTCATCAATTTCTTCATCATCTGCACAGCTGGTTGGCATACAAACTTGTACTACTGTAGTAGGCGTGGGCTTCGTGTCTATCTTGGCCACAATAATGCGTTCACTATGCTGTTTGTATTTCTATCTTGGCCACAATAATGCGTTCACTATTCTGTTTGTAGTAGCTTACCCGCACTCCTATTTTCCTATTCATTATTAAACCTACTCCTGCATTGCCCCTATTTGATTTTGTATTTGTAACCTTTTATTCACCTGACCAAAAGTCTTGTTCCTCCTGCCACCGAACTTCACTAATTCCCACTATATCTAACTTTAACCTATCAATTTCCCTTTTTAAATTTTCTAACCTACCTGCTCTATTAAGGGATCTGACATTCCACGCTCCGATCCGTAGAACGCCAGTTTTCTATACAAGAGGACGCCATCATTATTTAACCATACAGTAAAGCGGCATGCCCTCGGGAAAAATTACGGCTGGAGTTTCCCCTTGCTTTCAGCTGTTCGCAGTACCAGCACAACAAATCCGTTTTGGTTATTGTTAGAGGGCCAGATCAGTCAATCATCCAGACTGTTGGCCCTGCTACTACTGAAAAGGCTGCTGCCCCTCTTCAGTAACCACACGTTTGTCTGGTCTCTTAACAGATACCCCTCCGTTGTGGTTGCACCTACGGAACGGCCATCTGTATCGCTGAGGCATGCTAGCCTCCCCACCAACGACAAGGTCCATGGTTCATGGGGGGGGGGGGGGGGGGGGGGAGGTGCACAATCATATGTTGGATAAATTTCAATCTCCGTCTTCCTACAGTTTTTCCTCTCTGCAGTTCACTTTA
Source organism: Schistocerca nitens (assembly GCF_023898315.1). Taxonomy (NCBI): domain Eukaryota; kingdom Metazoa; phylum Arthropoda; class Insecta; order Orthoptera; family Acrididae; genus Schistocerca; species Schistocerca nitens. The sequence continues at coordinate 59,960,931 of NC_064615.1, forward strand.
ATAGCACGAAAATTTTATCTATGTCTTACAACATGTCATTCTCCTTTTCAATTTTTTCTACTTGTTCCTCTCCTCACCCATTCTGTGGACAACCCGTACATTTATTACCCCTAACCGTCCACGATCCACTTCCATACAATGTTGTGTTCCAAATAAACCCTCTCAGAAATTTCTTCCTCAAACTAAGATCAAGGCTTATTACTAGCAGACTTCTCTTGCTTAGTAATGCGTTCTTTACACTTTTCACTCAGCTTTTCATGTCGTACTTACCTCGTCCATAATGAGTTATTTTACTTGCAAGGCACCAGATTTCACTCACTTCGAGTCCGGTCTTGAATACAGTTGAAATCTGCTGGGAAGTTTCAGAAAAACGCACACTCCACTGCAAAGAGAAAGATTCACTCTTGAAATATCGTTATAAATGGCGAAAATCTTTCGTGGTTGAAAGAAAACTATTGATGAAGTGACATTTTCGACTCTAAAATCAACGTACATAGCGGCAGCGAACGTCGAGAAACTGGGACGGATTCTGACACAGTGGTGACGATTGTGTCTGACAGAGGAGGAACTGGGGAGATGAGGGAGATTAAAAATACATGAGAAAGTGGAAAATCCGTTGCAAATTCCCGAAACATAGTTTAGACGACAAGCAGAATGCAGGGCGGATGGAATTCCTTTCTCGTGTGATCGAGATCCGTATATTCTACCAATCATAATGACATGTATCAGATAGAGCTCTTCAATTACAATTACACCCGGAAATGCAGAACATACCCGCCTATATCTCACTTCGATGGAAATAACAGCACGTGAGATACAAAAACTTCTTTTAATCTTAACGAGAATCCACTAACAATTTCCTGTGGTAGCAATGTCCTCTATTCTTACTGTTCAAAATGGAAAAATAATTTCCTGTAACCAGTTTATAATTCTAGAAGCAAATAGTTGGTAAGATGTAGTGCATTGTATCCTATGGTAAGCTTGTCACCGTTCTGTTGACTCTACAAAGGATGGTCAGTGTGATCTGTAAGCATTCTTAGACATCCATTAACTCTGCTGATCAAGCAACGACGAATCCCGACTGTCGCATACCGGAACTGTATTGCATTGCGTTGATTGCACGTTGTCAAAGGCGTATACCAGTGCCTTAAATTTCTCCACATTCAGAACTTCTCCTCTCGATACCAAAATACAGGCGTCAGATGGTTGGCAAAGGAACTACAAGTTTCCATCTGACGCCGTTATCTGTTGCGTGGGATGTGCCTCACTCGATTGTGTAGTCCACTGAGGCACGCCTCCAGCGGCTGCGGACAGTGAGCCTCGTCTGCCGCCGCTATATAGGATGGCTGGTGGCAGCTACTCGCCCACTTCCACTTGGAAACTATCCGCTACGACAGCATCGTTCGTGCTTACTACAGCAAGCCTCTTTCTTCTTGACATTCAGAGGTGGACTTTATTTCTTGCTCCCTTATTTCGTAATGTGTCTATGTACGCTTGCAGAAGTAGTGAAGGCAGCAGAGGATCAAGTAGGTAAAAAGACGAGGGCTAATAGAAATCCTTGGGTAACAGAACAAATACTGAATGTAATTGATGAAAGGAGAAAATATAAAAATGCAGTAAATGAAGCAGGCAAAAGGGAATACAAACGTCTCAAAAATGAGATCGACAGAAAGTGCAAAATGGCTAAGCAGGGATGGCTAGAGGACAAATGTAAGGATGTAGAGGCTTGTCTCACTAGGGGTAAGATAGATACTGCCTACAGGAAAATTAAAGAGACCTTTGGAGAGAAGAGAACCACTTGTATGAATATCAAGAGCTCAGGTGGCAACCCAGTTCTCAGCAAAGAAGGGAAGGCAGAAAGGTGGAAGGAGTATATAGAGGGTTTACACAAGGGCGATGTACTTGAGGACAATATTATGGAAATGGAAGAGGATGTAGATGAAGATGAAATGGGAGATACGATACTGCGTGAAGAGTTTGACAGAGCACTGAAAGACCTAATTCCAAACAAGGCCTCGGGAGTAGACAACATTCCATTAGAACTACTGATGGCCTTGGGAGAGGCAGTCATGATAAAACTCTACCATCTGGTGAGCAAGATGTATGAGACAGGCGAAATACCCACAGACTTCAAGAAGAATATAATAATTCCAATACCAAAGAAAGCAGGTGTTGAAAGATGTGAAAATTACCGAACTATCAGTTTAATAAGTCACAGCTGCAAAATACTAACGCGAATTCTTTACAGACGAATGGAAAAACTGGTAGAAGCGGACCTCGGGGAAGATCAGTTTGGATTCCGTAGAAATACTGGAACACGTGAGGCAATACTGACCTTACGACTTATCTTAGAAGAAAGATTAAGAAAAGGCAATCCTACGTTTCTAGCATTTGTAGACTTAGAAGAAGCTTTAGACAACGTTAACTGGAATACTCTCTTTCAAATTCTGAAGGTGGCAGGGGTAAAATACAGGGAGCGAAAGGCTATTTACAATTTGTACAGAAACCAGATGGCAGTTATAAGAGTCGAGGGGCATGAAAGGGAAGCAGTGGTTGGGAAAGGAGTGAGACAGGGTTGTAGCCTCTCCCCGATGTTATTCAATCTGTATATTGAGCAAGCAGTAAAGGAAACAAAAGAAAAATTCGGAGTAGGTATTAAAATTCATGGAGAAGAAGTAAAAACTTTGAGGTTCGCCGATGACATTGTAATTCTGTCAGAGACAGCAAAGGACTTGGAAGAGACGTTGAACGGAATGGACAGTGTCTTGAAATGTGGGTATAAGATGAACATCAACAAAAGCAAAACGAGGGTAATGGAATGTAGTCAAATCAAGTAGGGTGATGCTGAGGGAATTAGATTAGGAAATGAGACACTTAAAGTAGTAAAGGAGATTTGCTATTTGGGGAGCAAAATAACTGACGTGGTCGAAGTAGAGAGGATATAAAATGTAGACTGGCAATGGCAAGGAAAGCGTTTCTGAAGAAGAGAAATTTGTTAACATCGAGTATAGATTTAAGTGTCAGGAAGTCACTTCTGAAAGTATTTGTATGGAGTGTAGCCATGTATGGAAGTGAAACATGGACGATAAATAGTTTAGACAAGAAGAGAATCGAAGCTTTTGAAACGTGGTGCTACAGAAGAATGCTGAAGATTAGATGGGTAGATCACATAACTAATGAGGAGGTATTCAATAGAATTGGGGAGGAGTTTGTGGCACAACTTGACCAGAAGAAGGGATCGGTTGGTAGGACATGTTCTGAGGCATCAAGGGATCACCAATTTAGTACTGGAGGGAAGCGTGGAGGGTAAAAATCGTGGAGGGAGACCAAGAGATGAATACACTAAGCAGACTGAGAAGGATGTAGGTTGCAGTAGGTACTGGGAGATGAAGTAGCTTGCACAGGATAGAGTAGCATAGAGAGCTGCATCAAACCAGTCTCAGGACTGAAGACCACAATAACAACAACAACATCGCGTAATCGAAATTTAGCTGATTTCTTTTAGTACTCATTTGAATAACTTCACACATTTCCTTATTCAGGGTCAATTGCCACTTTTCACACCATGCAGTTATCTTATCTAAATCATTTTTAAAGTCGTTTTGATCATCTGATGACTTTCGCAGACGATAAATGACAACATCATCTGAAAACAATCTAAGACGGCTACTCATATTGTCGCCTATGTCGTTAATGCAGATCAGGAACAATAGAGGCCCTATAACACTTCTTTGGGGAACGCCAGATATTACTTCCGTTTTACTCTATGACTTTCCGCCTATTACTACGAACTGTGACCTTTCTTACACGAAATCACGAATCTAGTCGCACAACTGAGGCGATGTTCCGTAGGCACGCAGATTGGTTAGAAGACTCTTGTGAGGAACGGTTTCGAAAGCCTTCTGAAAATCTAAAAATATGGAATCAATTTGACATTCCCTGTCGATAGCAGTTATTAGTTCATGAGTATAAAGAGCTAGTTGTGTTTCACAAGAACGATATTTTCTGAATCCGTGCTGACTATGTGTCAATAAATCGTTTTCTTTGACGTAATTCATAATGTTCGAATACAGTATATGTTCTAAAACCCTACTGCAAATCGACTTTAGTGATATAGGCCTCTAATTCAGCGGATTACTCCTACTTCCCTTTTTGGGTATTGGTGTGACTTGAGCAATTTTCCAGTCTTTAGGTACAGTGAGCGAGTGGTTGTATATACTTGCTAAATATGGATCTATTTTATCAGCGTACCTTGAGAGGAACCTGTCTGCTATACAATCTGGATCGGAGGCCTTGCCTTTATTAAGTGATTTAAGCTACTTTGTTACACCGAGGATACCTACTTCTATGTTTCTCATCATGGCAGTTGTTCTTGATTGGAATTCAGGAATATTTACTTCGTCTTCTTTGGTGAAGGAGTTTCGGAAAAGCGTGTTTAATAACTCTCCTTTAGTGGCACTGTCATCAGTGACTTTACCGTTGTTATCGCGTAGTGAAGGTATTGATTGCGTCTTGCCAATAGAGAAGTATTGTGAAGGGAGATGAACCCCCTGCCAGGCATTTAAGTGTGATTTGCGGGGTATCCATGCAGATGTAGATGTATATGTACCAGAGGTGTCAATATCAGATATAATCCACATACTTCTGGACTTTTAACCATTTTTCTTAATAGGGTGCAGTAGTTTTTTAATGTTTGTTTCTAGATCATTACTCCTTCTAGCTGTAAGATACATCTCCCTTTTCTCTTTACAATATAGTTTTATCACTTTAGTAAGCCATGGTTGTTTAGATGATTTCTTAAAATTATGTTTCACTGTTTTCTTCTGAAAACTGCTTTCAAATATACTCACACAGTTATTACGAAATTAGCATCAAGCTTCCTGTATACCTCATCCCAGTGTAAATTTTGCAAGCGACCCTGAAATTTGCAGTTGTTAAATTGTTAATGGAATGCACTATTTTGGAGGACTGTTTTGCATTACTGTATGAAGATGTGTCGAATACTGTAACTATGAATGACATAGTAACAAGCATCCCTGGCGTAGAGAAACAACTGACAGAGTTGAAAACAACTAGGTAGCCAGGTCCGGATGGAATCCCAATTCGGTTTTACATAGATACTCTATGTCTTTGGTCGCTTACTTAGTTTGCATTTATCGCGAATCTCACGACTCGTGCAAAGTCTCAAGTGACTGGAAAAAAGCGCTGGTGACCCGGTGTATAAGAAGGATAAAAGAACAAACCCGCCAAGTTACAGACCAGTATCCTTAACAGTGCTCTTCTGCAGAATGCTAGAGCATATTCTAAGTTCGAATGTTCTAGAGACAGAAAAACTCATATCTAAGCATCAGCACTGTTATAGAAAGCATAGCTCGTCCGAAACCCTGATGTCTCTTTTATCACATGATATAATGCGAACTATGGAAGAAGGCAAGAGACAGATTCAATATTTCTAGATTTCCGAAAAGCGTTCAACATGGTACCATACTGCAGACTGTTAACGAAGGTACGTGCATATGGAATAGGGTACCAGATATGGGACCGGTTCAAAGACTTCGTAAGTAATGGAACCCAGTACGTTGTCCTCGACGATGAGTGTTCCTGAGAGACGGGGGTAACATTGCGAATGTCCTAGGGAAGTGTGATAGGACCGTTGCTATTTTCTATAAACATAAGTGATCTGGCAGACAGGGTGTAGTTCATCTGTATTGGCGGCCGCATATAGGGCGCTAGTGCAATCTATTCTTGAGTATTGCACGAGTGTTGGGATCCGCACCAGGTCGGATTAAAAAAGATGTTGAAGCAGTTCAGAGGCGAGCTGCTATATTTATTACCGGTAGTTTCCATTAGCAAGCTAGTGTCGCGGAGAAGCTTCAGGCGCTCAAATGGGAATCCCTGGAGGGAAGAAGACATTCATTTCGAAGAACACTACTGAGAGAGTTTAGAGAACCGGCACTTGAAGCGGGCTCCTGAACGACCCTACTGGCGCTAAGATACATTTCGCGTGGGGACCACGAAGATACGAGACAATATGGTGCCTAGCGGAATATGTATGTGCGTGTTGATGTGGTTGTAGCTGTGAATCGCGATCAGAAACACCATTCTTAACAGCAAGAGTTTGTATTTGATTATATTTATCTCAGCCTTTAAAACCATCCATCAGTGAGCTTCCTTTTGTAGTACCTAAGTTAATTAACGTCAGATTGAAAGAACCAAGTAATACTTAAAGATGATTATTTCTATAAAACTCTTTCAGAAAATCTACACTGAAATCGGAAAACAATAATTTGTCTCCCTCTGTCTGACAGACAACACAAAGAAAGGAAACCAGGATTTTGAGAAATAGCTGAAAATTTCCCAATGGTGACCTGTACACAGCTACAATTATAAAAGTACCATTAATTAGTTTATGCTCTCAGGTAATTAAAATTTTATCTCCTAAATTTTTCAGATTATTATAAATTTTAACTTATCTTTCAATTCCGCTTCTCTCCATAGTGTTTCTACTTATGTATTCCGAAAGCTTATATCTACCAACATTTTATTTTACCATATCTGTGACTATATGATGTCCAGACAGGCATAGCACATTTATTCCATCTTTAGTTTCCAAATCTTCTAAACGAACAAAAAATTTGGCTTTTAATCCCCTGATATTCTAATACAATACACAAATTTTGTTTTTTAAAATATTTGTGATACCTTGATATTTTAACATCTCTAACATCTGCCTGTCTGAGCTCCTCATCAAGCTTAATTTCAGTCAATGGTGAATCATTGGACACTGATCTTAGATAAAAAAGAGGTGCTGCCATGAGTTTCAGTGCCCTTCCATAAGGATTCTGCTCTCATCCTGTCCAGTTTACTCTTCCCTTTCCTTCGGAGATGCAAGCCATGTCTTGTGAAGTCCCACCTACCAAGAGTATCAACAGGAACAAATCCCATGTCTGACAAAGTAGCTTCTTAAAGCGGCTGATCTAACTCTAAGTTGATCCTCTTGACAGATTTGCTTAATTGGCGACGATCATACTGCATGAAAGCAGGAACCAAGCCATATGCTATTTTTGTCAGTTATGCTGTCTTTTGAACCGTGTTGTGAATGCATAACTTTAGCAGCGTCTAACATAAGTATTTAAATATGTCTACAGTTCTAAATTGTAATTCAATTACTGCATTACCCGGCTAGAATATGAAATGAGCGTGAATGTGAACTAAATTGAAACACACAGCCGTTTTCATATGTTGTCTGCAAATAGTGTATCTGTTTACAATTATTCAATTACGTTCGTTGACTACCTTCATAAAAACTTAGTTGATTCTTGAATATCACTTCACTTTTACAACACGGAGACACAAAACACTGGAGTCGTCGAATTTTGCTGAAAAGGTTTATGCTCCGAAACCAGCGAAGAAAGGTAGAAGTTAAAATAGTTACTCATAGCATAGCTTTTCATATACAATCACGTTATCTTTACGTTGATTCTTTTTACAATGGCACATATATATGTCTGAATTTTTCGACAGTTTAAACTCGTCGCGTAAAGCTTACATGAAATGGCGCAGATAAATAAACATCGGTGTATCACAGAATCGATCTGTTCCCATTACATGAAAATAACTGACTGAATTCGATTTGAAAAATATTAATCAGCATTAAATAGTTGTTCTCAGCATTTTCAATCTGAAATAAAACTATAACTCTTGCGAATTAAATCATATAAATATATTACCGCCAATGGCGGCGTTGCAGCTCGTCGGCAGCGAAGCGAAGATGGAATGCAGAGGATAGAGATTAGTAACTGTGGTGTCACCGCCAGACACCACACTTGCTAGGTGGTAGCCTTTAAATCGGCCGCGGTCCATTAGTATACGTCGGACCCGCGTGTCGCCACTGTCAGTGATTGCAGACCGAGCGCCACCACACGGCAGGTCTAGAGAGACGTCCTAGCACTCGCCCCAGTTGTACAGACGACTTTGCTAGCGATGCTACACTGACAAATACGCTCTCATTTGCCGAGACGATAGCATAGCCTTCAGCTACGTCATTTGCTACGACCTAGCAAGGCGCCATTACCAGTTTATATAGAGATTATAAATCATGTATCAACAAGAGCGATGTTCTCCAATTATGGATTAAAGTTAAGTATTCCAGAAGCTACGTACTATTTTTGGCTACTATAATTACTTACCTTGTTCCAGACCTCACGCCAGTCTGCGTGAGCTTAAACGCGTGCATTTAGGCCTCCTCTAGCAACACGGTGTTGGCTCTTCTGCCAACACATCAGTAACTTTCTTACAGAACATATGAGATAAACTTGAATAACATTTTTCTCTATTTTTCTCCAATGATTTACACCAGGTAGTTTACATAATAGCAATAATACCAGACTTTACGACAGACGACAGATTAAAAAGCGCCTTACTAGCATCATAGCTACTCGAACAAGGAGAAAGAATGCAACAAAAAATCAGTGATAATTAAAAGATATCGTTGTTTTCAGTCTGTTTTCTGTGCCTTGTGAAGATTCTGTTACACTGTCTCTGCACTAGTCAAACCAAACTGTTTCTCTGACAACCCACTTGACTCTCACGATATCACGTATTTAAAAAATAATAAAAAATGCTATTATTTACTATAAAGTGGGGGCGTTGATGCTGGACAGGTCACTTTCAGTAGTGTAGCTCTGATCCCTAACAATATCGTTTCCCGCTCCATCCACTGTCACAACATGATCCAGCTTTCTAAAATCCTTGCACAATGATCCTAAATCCTGTATCACTTGGCTAAGACACGCACTCGGTTTGAAAAAACTTGTGAGCTGGTAACTGTCACTTAGTTTTTCCTCCAAGATCTGGCCTACACCTGGTCCATGGCTGCTATCTAACAACAGAACTTTCCTCCTAGTGTCGATTTTTTTTCTTTTTGAAACACTTGGTTTCTTGGTGTATGTCTGATGAGTATCAACATCACTTACACCTACTTGAAACTTTTCTTTAGTTAACTGAGGTAGCCAATGATGAAACAGTCAGATACTATTCTCTGTCTGTGGTCCCAGTTCTTGCTACCACTTCCCATCTGTCTTCACCCTTCTCGCCTCCCTAGCACTATCCAGTTCAGCATTGAAAACATATTTCAATACCATGAAAGAGACTGATTTACTTCCCCATTTCTCATGCAGCTGCATTCCCCCCCCCCTCCCCCCGCCCCACCAATGTAACCATCTGTCACAACAGCTGCATAGAACCCCAGAACTAATTTTCCTACAGCATCTGAAACATTTCTGCTCATGTTTGGTTACGATGTTTTTACAAAATGTATGTAGACAATAACAGTAATACTTTATTAACTAGAGATCACAATACTTTCTAACTTTATGTGGAATACTGATATATGTGTATACTGTTAATACAGTAACATAATGCACTTAAAATAGCACTTAAAGTAAGAACCTTTATACCCGAAATATAAGCCCTCAGATAGCGTATGTTTTCAAACATTCAGCGATAGTGTCAGTTATTTTTTCTGGCTTCACTCAGTAAAGTACTACTTCTTGTGCTTCGATAAGGGAGTATCAGAAGTGTCCGTCTTTTTTATCGTCCTTTATACTAGGAGTGGAAAGAGCATCTGGGCTAAGAACCGCTTCTTTACTCATCATGAGATGAGGACATAACCAAACAAGGCAGAACAATAATTTCGCAGTGGCTACTTAAGAAAGGTTCTATGTTAAATCGCTGAGACTGGCAGAGGCCAGAAACAAAATATGAGCTGGCCGAACTCGACCGACGTCTACCTATCGAGAACCCAGGAGCTCATAGTTGTCTCCTTTTGAACAGATTATACTAAGGTATCATACAGGGGTAAGGTAATGAATACAACGTTATTTTGAATTGTTGGAGAAAGGTTAGTAAATTATTTTTTGTCAATTTTTCTTTTTGCAGTTCCTTCTATTTCATAGAGATGCGCCGATAATTACTTGAGACTGAGCGGGTTCACTTACCAGTATCATATATACATAAATAGGTTAATTTTTGTCCCCTGATAACTTGTACTAAACGTGACTGAATCTCAAAATAAATGTAGATAGTTCAGTGTTCATTATCTGACGTATAGCTTCATTCAATTATTGTCGGACGAATTATTACCTATGTGTATTTTACGCAACAAAGTGTTAAGCAACAAAGTTATGAAGCATCCAAGATGGAAGATCGTATGAGAAGAGGTCTCCCTGATAAAACAGGTAAGATATGAAATATTTCCAAATACTGGAAGAAAAACTTCAAAATTGACCATGGATGGACATTACACTCGCTTCGCCGTAACGAAGAGACTATGATGGTTTGTGGGCGTCTTACAGTATCTCACTACTTAGAGCAAAGTCTGGAAAAGCGCATACTATCGGGTACCAGTTAATTTTGGCAGGCACTGCTGCAGTTTTAATAATTGTTCTACACAAATCTGTTTATGATGTACTCAAAACGTTTCATTTCATCAATAATAGAGTTAAAAGGTGCGTTATTGAAATGAGTTACAATATTGAAATCATTTTGGGTAGTTATCAGCAAACAACGTATTTTTCCCTACATCTGGATCAGTCAATTATAGCTAGTAGAGAAGAATTGTTTTCGTCGCCAGTTTGTTTTATCAGAAACGAAGAAATCCATGAAGAGCTACTCTTCGCAAGACCTGTGATAAGAGACGCTAAAGTTGAATCAGTATTTAATGTTCTGAAACATTATTTCATGAAAAAAACATGCCTTTATCAAATATATCACCAGCGGCAGCAGATGGAGCATCTGCCATGTTTCGGCGCTGTCGTGGGTTTATAAGCCGTATAAACAAAATGTACCTGGAGTGTTTGCAGTACACTGCGTCACCCATCGACAACATTTAGTTGCTAAAAGTCCAATTCTAAAAGCAAATTTAATCAAGTGGAAACCAGACACTTGTTATTTAACGGATTTGTTTACTAAATTTTATGAGGTTACCTTTCAGTTACGAAGTGACAGTGAAAATCTGACAAAAAACAACGTCGATGATATCAGCGTCTCTTGCTCGAATGAAAGAAATCAAGCGAAACGTAGGGCAGCGTGAGTTTTCCCAGGTTCGCAATCTGTCACCGACAGACTCCGAGAATGATTGCGGTTCAACCTATGTTCAAAATTTATACGTTCTTCTCACAGACTGTGAAATTTTGAGGATATTTCGACTATGGAAATACCTCAGTGCATCATTAATCTATACAGTCGTATCGAAAAAACGGATGTCATGTTACAAGAAAAACTGAGTGGCCTAAGCGCTAAATAAGAAACTAAAGGTTCAGTTTAGAAGGGGATGTCAACAATGCTGGCTTCAGAGAGACACACCTTCTTGCTAGTAATGTATCAAGGACTACAGTGAGAAAAGTTTTGATTTTTTTTCTTAGAAAAATACATGGTGGTTATCAATAACCGAGCATTTGTGTTTAATCCTAACTAGACTGAAGCCAAATATTGACAATTTACTAGTACAGTATGTCTCACCCCTTCCATTAAGACGGGGTGTATAAAATTTAACATTTGTAAAAAAATAAAAATAAAATAAAGTAAATAAAAAAATCACTCTAATTCTCCACATTTAAACCTATGGAACTGAGGAGCATTGTATCGGCTATTAAAAACACATTTTAAATTGATGATTTCATAATACTTCAATATATGGAAGACATGGGGCTACTTAAAACAGAAAAATTGGCACGTAGTCTAGGAGACAAAAAGTTTTGCAAACTCTGCTCTGCATGAACACGTTAGTTGTCATGAAGAAGATGAGCACCAGAGACACGTAAGATGCGACGTTTATATTAAGAAAGAGAGTCAACGAACCATAACGTCATACACAAGAGAAAAGGTTTATATGAAATTATAATGTCCTGGAAAAGATTAGCCTCACATCTGATAACACCTACAGGTAGAATGTCTTTTGTTTTACAAATTTGATAAATAAAAGATTCCTGAAATATTTGTTCATTATGGTTGCAAGAAATCTTACTTACACTAAAAAAAAAAACAAATTCTGATCGTGATCGAAAAGCGTCCGAAGAATCCCGAGGAGACTCAGCTGAAACTTCTTTGCGGTATGTTGTGGTTCCACACAGGGCTGCATAGTGTTAATGAACGTCAGTTAGGTTATGTGAAAGAGAAAGCAGTAGGTGATTCGTGGTCTGGGCTGTGTAGACGTACCACGGCAAAACACGTACAATAGTCAGTACAGCTGGAGTATGTGGAAACTTACGATGTCCTGCCCTGTTCGTTCGTCTAAGGGATTTTTTTCATGCGACAGTTCTTTTACGTATGGCTGGGAAAAGAACTTTTTATCGAGAGAGATGCTGACTGATTGACAAAGATAAGAAATTTCAGGATTTTGTTGTTAGATTTTCGGACACCGCCATCGAGCCTTTACAGAACACTTCGTGTGCTGGAAGTGTATGATACACAGAAGATCGGAACACCACCTGAGAAAACTGGAATAATCAGCATATTACATGTTGGAGCACACGTAAGAATTTCGCCACTTTGAATATGACTGCAAATAAAAGAAACTACGTTTGTACAAAGAGAGGATATTAACTCATTCGTCTCTCGTGTTTGGTAGCTCAACAAAAGATTGAATACAAACTTACGCTATTTAGACGTGTTGTAACATGAGAAACAGAATTTCCTCACGCATGTGGCTGAAGGTTGGGGGCGAGATACGAAAATCTGAAAAAAATGAATATACCTAATCGTACTTCAAAGTGCTCGAGTCTCAGTATTTGAAGTAATGGTGATGGTGAATTGCGTTCGCAGCGTTCTCTGCAATAAGTTACGTAATAAATTTATGGTCAATAACACCCAACACTTTGATAACAGTCACCTTGTCTCCAGTACTACTCCTGTCAAAGTACTATCGACAGTGTTAGAAACACTAAAGGCAAAATAAAAGCTCGCTATATCGGTGCATATTGTTGCTGCATTAAATATTATGCTGGTCTATGAATTTACCGATCGAAGTTTAAGAAATACGTCAGGCTAGAAGGCTGGTGCTATTGGAACTGCTATGAGATTTGCGGACGGGAACCACTTGCACGCTAGGTACGAATTTAAAGTATGTGCGTATTTATTTAACTGCTGGCAATATAAATGTTCGCTATGTTGTTGCATGTTATTAGTTACATGAAATATTATTCTGGTCCATGGAGTTACTGTTATAAGTTTCAGAAATACGAAAGACTGGAGGACTTGATTATGTTGGAATGGCCATATTAGTGGCGGGCAGGAACTGCTGCAAGTCCTTTGCGTTTTTAAAGTGTGGATAACAGGCTTAGGATGAAGCAATACGGTTTGTCAAAGTGCGGGAAATATTTTTTGGCTGGTGGTGATAATTATTCATGAAATCTTTCAAGTTTGGTCTGGATAGAATGAAAGAGATTCTTCGATCTCAGGTTCGCAACTGGTATCTTGACAGACGCTGTAAAGCACGAAGAGAAATGATTGTGAATCTTAGCGATGAAAGCGTCTAGGTCTTAATTAAAACAGTTCCCAAGTGTTAGGATTCTTGACATCAACAATAATGACACGCTATTAAGGCATAATGTGCAAATAAATAAATAAATAACCGTTTCCTATTGACAGTATAGGAAAAAATTCTCCGTGCGCCTTTGGAAGTCATCAGTGAGCCCTAGAATCAGGTCCGGTCCCTACAACCTCGGAAGACTTTTCTGAGTGACTAAGAATAAGACATCCTTCGGCGTGCATTTATCAAGGACTGATTAAATAATTCGTCTCCCGGGATGTTTGGTGTGAAATTTATTGGTGAATTTAGTATCGCTCACCGATATCTCGTGACGGTCTTACCACAGCACGAATTTTGGTTAGTCCGTGTCACGTTGAATCATAGCCTCTTCTTATTTGTACAGGTAGCTTCCTGTTCAACTCTATCCACAGAATACGGAGTATAACCATGTGTAAGGAGTATGTAACGCCCGCAGACGGCTATTAGCCATTGCTGGCTGAAACTTTCATGTAGTGCATATTGATCAGAGGCATAACTGGAGCAGCCTTCAACTGGCATAATAATATTACTCCAGAGAAATTTTCAAAAAATTCACGTAGTTTGTGTCGGAACAGATAAAGAGGCCTGAGCAAATATATTTTTTCTTATCGCCTCCGACTGTGAACCAACTCTTAATTAATTAGGTGAATGTGAAAATGTTTTAGCAGTTATAATGAGCAATACCAATGAAATTGATCAATAATTTTTTCTTATTATCAAACTCTCAGCACCATAAGAAAGCAAAACCTGTACAGGTACTTCTTGCTATGAAGAATTCCCTCCGAAATGCAATTCCTTTTATGCAGAATTGGAATCCACATACCTGAGCATCGTATTTTTGTTGGCGGATGTAGATATTGCTTTCAGTCAAAAACTGTTATTAAATTTAGAAGAAGCCTTTGAGTCACATTTATCAACCGAACTTGTCGTAACATGTGCAAGGGGTACAAGTGGATAACAGATGGTTTCGGATGTCGTGATAAAAATGAACATCTCGAAGCAAAACACACAGGTTTCCCGCATACAGAACATCTGAAGATTAGTCCTGTGAGGCTATGCACAGACCACAGTACAAATTCCGTTTGCATTAAGTATTAGCTGAGATCATCCATTTATGAGAAACTTCATTTATTTTTGTATCTACAGTTAATTTTAGCAATAATTATCACAGTTTCCTAATTACATCTACACGCGGTTGATTTTACAAAAAATTTTTTTTCGGTAAATATTGTGTCACCTCGATATTCTACTACTGTTCACAGGAAGTTCTTCTGTCACGGTATTTGTAGCCACACACATTGTCCCCTTGTGTCGTAATGGAAGAGACTATCATGACTCCGCCAAGTTGGCTCTCAGCTAATGAGTTTGCAGGGCTGTGCAGCAACACAGAACGCTTTCGGGCAAACTTCCCCCATTAGCGCTGTGGACTGAGCAGCATTGCTTTGCAGTAAGGCTGCAATACGGAAACATACCGTCCCGTCTGACACTCGCCCCTCGGTACGCATGCGCACGGAGCGACCAGGCATTGCGGTTACGACGCTCAACCCTCATTCGAGAGGATCTGTATTTTAACTGCTCTTACTGTACCAGTTAACTCAGCTTCGCATCTCTTTAGATAAAAAGTCTCTCCGAGTCGAGATCAACACTTCTCACATTGATGCCCATATTTGATTTCATGTATAAATTTATGGAGGAAAACTACATTTCATGTTTCGAAAAATATATACAGGTGCGGGAAAAAAAAAATCTGACCGAAAACGTAGGGCAGAAAGACAACATGAAACAAAGAAGATTGAGTGCAGGAACTAGGGGTCGCAATTGCATGTTTTTGGTGCTACAGGAACGTAATTGAAATCTGACATATGGAAGTCTTTGCCCAAAATGAAGTATAATTCACAAAATATGTATACGTAAACAAAATGTTTGGGTTAACCAGTCGTCAACACGAAAACAAGAAAAACTTACCGATACGTACACGTGTATCAAAGGGCTGATGTACTGTAAAGCACTTGTTTAGAAATATTTCAGTATGTCTTAAGAAGGTCAGAGTAAATGGAAAATGAGTATGCTTTTAAACACGGATTTTCCATCATTTAATTACTATAGGTATGTCATATCAAATGTTCAAACTGACCATCGTTTTCAACTGGCATACTGCCGTAATTATTTAACTGTGACCCCTAGTTCCTACATTCAAGTTAATTCGTTCAATGCTGTCTTCCTGCCCAAAACCTTTGGTCAGATTAATTTTCCACACCCTCAATTTCTCAAAGCATTGTTAAAGACAGAGAATGGATCACTTTATACAGTATCTCACCTCTCTCATTATGCGGTCAACGAATCTTCATCTAACCAAACGGAAACAGTATGTTAGCATCACGTCGTCGAGATGAAAACGTTCTGTCGATATACCACATATTACTTTGGTGGATTGCGTAGAAATATTGGAACACGCGAGGCAATACTGACCCTATGATTTATCTTAGAAGAAAGATTAAGGAAAGGCAAACCGACGTTTGTAGCATTTGTAGACTAGAGAAAGTTTTTCACAATGTTGACTGGAATACTCTCTTTCAAACACTGAAGGTATCAGGGGTAAAGTACAGTGAGCGTAAGGCTATTTACAATTCGTACAGAAACCAGATGGCAGTTATAAGAGTCGAGGGGCATAAAAGGGAAGCAGTGTCTGAGGAGGGAGTGAAACAGGGTTTTAGCCTGTCCCCAATGTTATTTAGTCGGTGTATTGAATAAGCAGTAGAGGAAACGAAAGAAAAATTTGGAGAAATAATTAAAATCCAGAAATAAAAAGAAATAAAAACTTTCAGGTTTGCCGATGACATTGTAATTCTGTCAGAGACAATAAAGGACCTGGAAGAGCAATTGAACGGAACGGATAGTGTCTTGAAAGGAGGCTATAAGTTGAACATCAACGAAAGCAAAACGAGGATGGTAAAAAGTAATCGAATTAAATCAGGTGGTGTTGAGGTAATTAGATTAATAAATGAGACATTTAATGTAGTAGACGAATTTTGATATTTGGGGAGCGAAATAACTCATAATGGTCGAAGTAGAGAGGATGTCAAATTTAGACTGGCTGTGGCAAGGAATGTGTATCGGAAGAAGAGAAATTTGTTAACATCGAGTACAGATTTAAGTTTCAGAAAGTCTTTTCTGAAAGTATTTGTATGGGGTGTAACCATGCATGCAAGTGAAACATGGACGATAAGTAGCTTGGACAAGAAGAGAATAGAAGCTTTCGAAATGTGGTGCTAAAGAGGAATGCTGAAGATTAGATGGGTAGATCACATAACTAATGAGGAGGTACCCCCTACCCCTGTCTCCTTTCTCACTTTGCATTCGTCTTTTAATATATGAACTTTCTCTGTTGCAGTGTGCCTCTTACAGCAGTCCAGTATGACTGGAGTCAGCTGGATACGTCTAGTGTTGGTGCTCTTACACAGTGATACCATTCGTTGAAGCAGTTTTCTTTTGATGCTCAAGCTAGTTACGGTTGAGTATTCACGCACAGGTGCTTAACACTTGCACATTTGGAAAGACTCTGCACTGTTTACCTGAGCCTGTGGGCTCTTTATAAGTTATATGACTTACATGACACACTTTTTACCCTCTCTCCTCTCCCTCTTTGTAACTAATTAATAAATATGTTAATACTGTTAATAACATGTACTAGTGAAATTACACACGCTGCTCCTTGCAGCTACGTGCATAAAGTACGCGCAGGAGAGCCAGCTACCAGAGGTGACTTAAGGCTAGTGCGCCTACTCTTCAGCCATCGTGACGTACTTACGCTCTATAGGATCCGATGCCACCATTTATATTTAAAATCAGTTTTATACAAATCTTTCAAATGGCATCCATATGTTGTTGTATCCAGAGTCATATATGTGATATTTAAAAAAGTTTTAAGATACAGCATTTCAGCAGATGGCCACTAGTTTTACATAATGTATTTTAAATAGTAATTAAGTGGGCGACATATACTAGACACAATCAACGACTTAAAAAGTGCCTATAGATAACGTAATTCTACGTAAGTTTCACTAATTTTTTTTTTGAACGTGTCCAGTAATTTTGCTTATTGTAATGTTATTATCCCTGTTCTACACACAATATCGTCCTTCTCAGTAGGTACAATATCTTCTGAAGAAGACAGTTATAAATCGTCAAAACAATGGTCGAGGTTTAATGTACCTGTATTTAGCAATTGGGTGACTGTTATTTATGTTATATATAATCCATTGAAGATCTTGAATGAAATGTCTTTAGTAAGCAGTTGGCCACACGATACAAGCATTTTTTGTGTCAGAAAATGTTTATTAAATTCTGCATCTGGTAATTTATGAACTATAAGTAACTACAATATGAGGGAGATACATGTAAATATCTAGGACCTCAAAGTAAATGAGTTCTCAAGAAAATGAGTACTAAGAGTAATAAATTATCAGTTACTACTACAATATATATATATATATATATATATATATATATATATATAGGGACCGTCTAAATATACAGGGAGGGTAATATCTGTATTAAAACAATATTAGTCGTAAATGTGGATCTAAGTTCGAAGTAGTTAAATCCTAAATGATGTACTACGTTTTCACACTATTTATCATCTACAGGCTTACACAGATGATTTAATAATGACCTGTAAAGATGACAAAAGTCATTTTTGGTGTTAAAGTTATAGTCTTATCAATTTCATTACCGGGCCACTATCTAAATATGGATGTGACCGCGGAGTCAAGTAGTCCTAGCAACGTTAAATTTTCACCCAACTTAAGTCGAGGGAATGACTTGAAAAATGATTAAGAGTCGTAAAGTAATGACAAAAACAAAAGTGTAGCCAGTAGGACTGACTCCAAAGATCTTGCCAAACATTTGCATCGCACATGTTGCGACTGCTCCAGTTTGTTGCATACCTGTAATTAACTTTTATTTTATTCTAAACCACTCATGGGATTTCCTCAGCTTCTTTAGAAACTTCTTAGAGCTGCTGTATCAGACAACAAATACGTTTTAGTACCCCATGGAAACCTTTTATGCTAATTCTACATATACCATTCCAAGACTTGTCCAAATATTTCAGTTTTAGTTTTAAAATATAATTTCACTGTCATTCCTATACTAATTTGGCAACTAGGGACATATTTAAACTCATCCTTTTCTAGCTTTCCTTTTCTTCAGGAAGCAACTAACGAATAGATATTGCACTAAATTCCTTAAGTACATAAAAGACCATCTCATTTTAAATGCACAACTGGAAGCGTCTCATTCCACTAGTTTCAATACGTAATTAATCCCTTCAAAAACCTTATTTGGCTACTGCCGTTGTCAAGTTGTATGTAAATCACTAGATGTAAATTATCACCAGTTATAAATTACAATTTTACAGCGACCTTACATTGTGTAACATTTCTGCATCTCTGAACTAATACCTAGACTACAGATTTTTCCCATTTCATACATTCAGTAGCTCGTCAGTCTCATTTCTCCGTCTTTACAGTTACTACATGCAAATGGAATATCCTCTTCTTTCTCAGCCTAAAAATTTAGGTTGACTATTCAACTACAAAATAAACATTAGCTACTGGATTACAATAAGGGACCACCGAAAATTTTCGGATAGCTTGAAAATGTCAGTCTCTATTTTTCTTTTATATTTTGGTTGATTTCAATTTCTGTTCACTGAGCTTTATAGTCCCTTTACTTTCAGCATCGTAGTTTCCTGGGTTACTTGTACCTACTGCGAAAGAGTCAATAACATTGTCTAAAATGTTTAACATGTATACTCCATTTAGTTGACTCACCTTTCCATTCAGACAAACGTTGCTTCTGTAGGTAACATTGTAGCTATTGGAGAAGTACTAGATAATCTTCTCTCTCACTCCACTCCCACCCAACCATTAACTCTCTGTTTACTTTCAACTGTTTTGGTATTTATTTATTAAGCACGGCACAAGATTTATCCTTAGTGTACGGAGTACTGCAATGCAGTGCAAGGAAATGTAAAGAACTGTTGCATAATTTTGAGTCTAGAGGCAAACAGGGTAACCAATGGACACATGTAGCAGAGGAGACAGATAAAAGTAAGTGAATAATATAGGCACTTTACTCAGCGCTACTGTGAATATGGAGTCAAGGTAAGTGCTGCTGAGAAACAATTGAAACCGGTCACTTCTTTATTTGAGGACTGGAGAAACCTATAGTTCTATTCATTTAAGACCAATATTAAATAGAATCGCAAAAGACAGTCACAGTTATTCTTATCTGCGTAATCGACAGCCATAGAGAAATATTATTTATAGTTTATGAAAGTCAGTAATACTTCACAAACGCATAGCATCAAATACATTGTAGACCCAGGATCACACTGCCTTCAAATGATTATGAAAAAGGGAGAAAAGCAGAGCGAGAATGTTTCCAGACATTTATAAAAATGTATATTTCAAGACAGTATGGAAACTTCAGTAATGTAGAAGTGATCGGAAAATAATCACAAACGCTTCGCATCAAATACATCGTAGTCCCAGGATCACACTGTTTTCAAATTATTATGAAAAAGGGAGAAAAGCAGAGCGAGAACGTTTCCAGGCATTGATAAAAATGTAAATTTCAAGACAGTATGGAAACTTCAGTAATGTAGAAGTGATCGGAAAATAATTTTTCTCAATGAAACGTATGTGCCGTTTCGTTGCGGAAAAAAAGGCGTCGTATTAAGCACGACATTTTTTCAGGACTCGTAGGCGCACGACTGTTTTTTGACCTGAAATTGTGTCTATGTTCAATGACAATTTTCATATATGTAAGGCATACTCATAAGCTGTGGACAAGAAGCCTAGTACTGTAGTTAGGCTTAATTGTAAATCGCAGTGTAAAACGCGTGGCATGAGAGAAGCGTCAGTGATGCAGATTTACGTGCTTACTAAATTGTAGTCACCTTCAAAGTATGATTAATTTATGTCTAAAAACGTATATATTTGTTTTTTCCGCCGTAGTAAACTGCTCTTTCGTTGTTATTGAATAGAACGGTTTTGAATGAACTTGATATTTTCCTACAAATTCTGTATTTTGTGAAGACGTGATTCTTGTAACACTGTTGATTTCGGTCTAAAAGGCCGTTTTCGACTGTTTATTCAAATAAAGGTACCGAATACATGAAAGCGGCTGTGAATTCACGTGGTGTTCTACCGTGCTACGATTCCTAATGGCTTACAGACTTTATTGCTCGTGAGTATTTGAGAGACAGCCGATAACACATCGTGTGAGTCGATGGCACGTCGTGCGAATCATTTAACAAAGCTACTACGATCTTTCTATCTTTGCTTAGTGATAATCTTTGAGTTGTAAAGAAAAACATCAAGTACATAAAACATGTGCACTGCTCAACAGGCGTTTTAAGAATATTGTGAAGTATGCCACAATTACTTATTTACAATATGTGCGTTGAGGTGGAATTCAGGAACAAAGACATCGAGCTAGAAAACCACATGGCTCACAACAAAACTAACCACCATCTACTGGAACATGTTGTGGAGCAGACGACATGCTGTTGACAAAAACATTTATATACTGAAAATATTAGCTGTCTGAAGATGGGCATGGAAACCTTAAATCGGTTATGGAAGTCAAATAAAACATTCAAAAAGTATTGTTGGCTGGTTGCGTCATTCACAAACTACTGATATAATATGTCCCGCATAACTGAGATACGCACAGTTCCTTATGCCAGTCAGCTGCCTGTGTTCCCGTCCACCTGCTCTGCCCCTGTCCGCACACACTCTCCTGTGCCACTAATTGTGGTTATAACCTGTCACCACTCACATTTATTCTACTTCTTCAGGTAAACTACACTGCTGGCCACCGTAAATGCAACACCAAGAAAGACAAGAGGTAGCACAACAAAATTTATGTCGTAGATAACTTGTTGACCAAGTATCAAATGATTACGTTTACAGACGTCTGCGACACGTGGTTTCTGCCAGAATCAGTAGCCAGAGTAGCCGCCATCGTTGGAGATCACCGCTGCCACACGTCTCGGCATTGAGTCAAAGAGACGTTGGATGTGTTCCTGAGGTACAGCAGCCCAAGCAGCTTCCACACGTTGCCAAAGATCATCTGGTGTGGCAGCTGGGGATGTAATCTGGGTCACTCGTTGAGCAACCATGGACCACATGATTTCTATCGGCGAAAGATCCGGAGAGCGAGCCGGCCATGGAAGCAATTCAATCTGGTTATTGACGAAGAACCTTTGGACAATGCGTGCCACGTGTGGTCGCGCATTATCCTGTTGAAATATGGCTGTGGCCGAGCCCTGAAGGTAAGGAAGGACAACTGGCTCCAGCACCTCGGATATGTAGCGCCGGCTATTTAAAGTACCGGCAATGCGTACTAGAAGCGTGCGAGAGTAATATCCAATACCGCCCCATACCATAATACCCGGTGCAAGACCAGTGTGGCGGTGCATAATGCAGCTGTCTAGCATCCTCTCTCCACGGTGTCTCCACACTCGAATCCGACCATCGTGGTGCTGCAGACAGAAGCGTGCCTCGTCAGTAAAGACAACGTCATTCCATTCTGCCGTCCACACCCGTTTGTCATCACACCATTGGCGATGGAGACGTCTGTTGTTCTGCATCAATGGTAGACGAAGCAATGGATGTCTTGCGGACAGACCACTCTGCTGTAAACGGCGTCGAATGGTACGCGCAGACACTGGATGATGCGTTACAGACGCAATGTGCTGTTCTATGGTTCGGGATGTCACTGAGTGATCCGTCACTGCCATGCGCACAACTTGCCAATCAGCACGTGCAGTGGTGCACCGAGGTGAATGCGATCGACCACGTCGGTCCGTCGTACCCTCCTGCATCCAACGGTCACATATCCGCATTACAGTTGTTTGGTTTGTTCCAACACGACTAGCGATTTCTCTGTATGATAATCCACAATCTCGGGTAGCCACTATCCTTCCTCTGTCGAACTCGGATACTTGATCAAAAGATGTTCGCTGTGGTCTACGAGACATAACCGATCGTCATGTGAAACAACCACAAGGTAAACACACGTGCCGAACGTACACTCGTCGAAATCGCCAAGCCTTAAATGGCGCTATGAGGTGGCGCCACAGGCGCGCGTGATGTGCGTCTGCGCTGAAATTCTAATCAGTTGCATATCTCATCGCTGCAAACCCATGGTGTAAATTTCACTTGATTCGGATGCTTCCTTCAGGGTGTTGCATTTACGGTGGCCAGCAGTGTATGTTAAGGCTGTCTGGCAGATGAGATGCTTCCCTGTACTGAATAACAGCTTTGTGTGTGTGTGTGTGTGTGTGTGTGTGTGTATTGTGTGTTCTCGTATACTGCGGAAGGATGAGATATTCTGCTTGCCTCACAGAATGTCGTCATTATCTCTGTTATTTAGGAATCTGCACCCAGGTACAATGCTTTGTGCAGTGCATTTGGTACATCTGTGGGTGATTCAAACCCGCTCCGAAAAGAATACGCAGACACACAACCATTGTGGGATGTTGGTGTTGAAGGGAGGCATTCCTGTTGTACAAGCGGTGGAGGAGTTTTACACATGTCACTTGCTCCTGATGGAGTAACACAATGCGTCTCTGCCTACATTGCTCTTAACAGCTCAACTGCTCAACTACTATAGTTGCAGCTCATTTATTTAGAAAAAAGTGACTGAATAAACACGAACACTATTTTGCTGCATGAAGTATTACCATCAGTTACTCTCCAGGAGTGATTCCTATGCTTGCTACAACAAATACTGTACCGACAGACCTACCTCACATTGCCTAAAGGGTTTTGTCTCACGTCTTTAAAGTGAATTCTGTCACAGCAACAGCGCAGATAGTGCATATGTTACTAAAATCAATGAAATCTCAAGTTAAATAAGTGTAAACTCTCTCCCAAGGTATGATTCTTATGATTGCTACAACAAATATCATATCGAAAGACTTCATGTCACATCATGTAAAGCATGTATTCTTACGCTTTTAAAACGAATAGTCTAATGGCAAAAGTGCATATAAACGAATATAGTACTAAAACAAATACAATATTCAACTAAGTAAGTGTAAACTCACACCTACAGCGTGAATTATGCTTGCTGCAATGAATATTGAAGCAAGAACATTGAATCCAGTGTTGAATGTTCTACAAAATAAGCCATTAACAACATCCAAAAGTCCTTAACCATACAAGCAACTAGCAGATTCAACAAACTATGGTGAGTAGCAGACTTTCTCAATAATGTAATGCTGTAGGTTCAAATAACACCACAGTAAACAATACTGAACGAACATTCCGGGGTGGAAAGACGAGTTTTTCTTGTGTGTGGTGCCAGTGAGTCGTAGAAGGAACGAGATGTGCTCCTCTCATAAGCGAACACCTATTAAAAAGCCACAGTAGCAACGACTATGTTACATTATAAGTCATCAAAGCCTAATACTACAAGAAGACGAAACGCTGTAATAGCATT
Source organism: Schistocerca nitens (assembly GCF_023898315.1). Classification (NCBI taxonomy): domain Eukaryota; kingdom Metazoa; phylum Arthropoda; class Insecta; order Orthoptera; family Acrididae; genus Schistocerca; species Schistocerca nitens. The sequence goes on from NC_064615.1 coordinate 59,985,016, forward strand.
TAGTAATTATGAAAAAAGGACCTTCCACTAGGACAGTGCATGTGTCTTCACCTCGACGTGTAGATATAGACTATGCAGCTTAGAACTAGTCTTACCTGCCGTCCTACTTTCCCTCTTCTCCACCTGAAGCTGGGGGTGGCAGTTTCTTAGTCCTGTTCTAACCTGTTGCTGATGGCACACAAAGGATTCCCATTGCAGGTGCTCTGCTTTAGTCGATGTCGGGTTGACAATGACGTACTGTTTCAGGTCTGCAGAAACCAGACGTATTTCTAGGAAAATAACGGCCAACAGTATGCTATGGGGCTTGGCTATGTCTCGTGGTAGGAAAAGATGGCGGTTGCCGTGAACAGCGGCTGCTGTAGTCGCTGCTGTCATGCATGAGGTTATTACATACATTTCAGATGCATAAACATCATTTCAGGCCAGAGACTTTTATGCTAGCTATTCGAACGCAACAAAAATAAACAATCATTTGTACACCTGACAGCAAGCTACATTTCTCATTCCCCACCCTTCCTCGCTAATCCTAAATACACAACTGGGTAAAACTAAAGAAATGGTTCAAATGGGTCTGACCACTATGGGACTTAACATCTGAGGTTATCAGTCCCCTAGAACTTAGAACTACTTAAACCTAAGGACATCACACACATCCATGCCCGAGGCAGGATTCGAAACTACGACCATAGCGGTCTCGCGGTTCCAGACCCGGCCGTCGCGGTAAAACTATGAACTTGATCTACGGTATAGGTATCGATGACAGTTGAGCAAACTGCTGAGGTCAGAGGGTCGGTGCTTTAAAACTATATATCTGATACATGTGTTAGCCGCCCACATATCTCTTGTACATTACCACGTCTAAAATCGATAACACCTCCCAAATAAACCGAAATGTTCCACTACCGATCGTAGCAGGCTGTCTTATGTGATTTCGAGATAGCCATCTTAGTAAAAGCAAGGACTTTAATCTGCAAAAACATTCAATCCTCCTAACGATCTGTGTTATAAGCCGTTGTGTGACAGAAATTTTCTGTGTAAAAGCCGGCCGAAGTGGCCGTGCGGTTCTAGGCGCTGCAGTCTGGAACCGCGAGACCGCTACGGTCGCAGGTTCGAATCCTGCCTCGGGCATGGATATTTGTGATGTCCTTAGGTTAGTTAGGTTTAACTAGTTCTAAGTTCTAGGGGACTAATGACCTGAGAAGTTGAGTCCCATAGTGCTCAGAGCCATTTGAACCATTTTTTTTCTGTGTAAAAGTGGTATCTAACGTCAGCTTACCCCTAACAAGGAACCAGCTAATAAAAAAACACATTTGTGATTATAATAGAGCAGTCATATTTCTACAAGCACAGATAAAACCGATTTCTTTAAGTTTGATGCACAAACTGGGGTAGTTGAAAGCATTCCTCCCCATCAAGGTTATTGTGTATATGTCTTCTAAATAAATTGCCATGCACGTGTTTATTACACGAATTTCATAAGCATTAAATATAAGTGAAGAACAGTATCTTTCAAGCTACCTATCTGCATATTGGGAAAAAAGCCACAGTTATTTTTACATTCAACAGCTAGCTACAATTCACATCTTTGTCTGTCTGTCTGTCTCTTTCTCTGTCTCTCTCCTCGTTGTTTTGTAAGCTCAGGCTAGGACCCATAAAACATTGCTAACGTCATTTGACAGAGTTGGCTATAAGATTTCTCTGTGCCTCTCTCTTTCAATAAATTGGAAAACAAACACTATCTGCATGCTGACATCGAGCATATGTGGTGATTCCATTTAATATACATTTATTGGTCCTTTAAAACAGATGGACAGTGATCAAAGTCGCTTTCACAGACATGTGTAAAGTTCTGTCACCTATACTGGAAGATGTTTTAGATCCACTGGCTCTCACAGAGAGTTGGACATTGTGTGGTGTGGGATGTGCTGCTCCCACAACACACAGGGTGGTAGAAATAAGAGACAGAGATGGTGTTCATTATTGACAAAAATGTGGAACACATCACAACATGTGGAAACTGGAAGAGTTTCAAGCAGTATGGAGTGTTCTCAAACAGCTGTCTGAAGGTGAAGAGCTCTACATTTAATCTCATGTTCAACAGTGATGCGGTAGCAGATATTTCAGTGTTCTGCTTTCCAAGAAACCAGCAGAATTCACTCCTCATATTGTACCCAGATACATGATAACTGTTTTGGTGTTGTAGGTGTTTGTCATCCTGAAATCCAGCCTCCAAGTCTCTTGGCAGTGTGTCTTTAATTTTTAAGGCTTACAATTCAAAACTGTATGTAGAACAAGGTGTATAGTGCAGGACTTAAATCAACAGAGCATGATAGTATGCACAATCAGTTGTGAATCACACTGGTGGAGGACTGGACCGATTTTCATACACACAGGCAGGCATGTGAGCACCCTCATCTTTGTTGCATTTTCCTCACTTTTACGTATTTTCTGTCAATGTTCGCAATTTATCCAGGTTTTCAATAATTTCAATGCATTTTAGAGAATTATTCCAGTTCCAAACCACTGCTTTGGACGACTTGTCAGATTAGCAAAATGTCCCGAGGTGGTCTTAGTAACACTGCAGCATGGTTCACGATATCTGTATTGTTGCTACAACACTCTTCCATTACTGACGTCTGTGTGCCATAGAATGACTTAATACAACGAGTAATATCATTCACATAAACTGTTAAACACGAAACGTTCTGTATTTGTGTGATGCTAAAAATTAGTATACACTGGAATGTGAGACCTCGTCCTGAGTGTGCTTTTGTATGAAAACCTCTAGTGGCTTTCTTGGAAGGTTACTGCACTCAAATATCACTCAGGATGACTGGAAATGCAATCTCACTGAGTGTCTTAACCCCAAAATCTTTGGACACAGTCAACTTTACTTCAACAGTCTGCACCTATCAAGGTGCAGTGATTTCTACCTCATGTGGGAAGCTCTTAGTATGAGAGTAGGAATCATCCAGTGTTAGATAGTATTGCTCATGAGTGGGGTGATGAGGCAGTTTCTTCTTGATGCCATGTCTTCTTCCACTATTAATATGTATATATTTATCATCAGTCCACTCTCACCCCAGAACCTGCATGTGCACTGATTTTGGCCAGTACTCGAACACATACTCATTTTCGATTACTGTTTACTACTGTATGAATGCTAATAATCCCCCAATCATATCCAAATTTCCCCATACACAATGTTTAAAGCCATATGTACACCCTGCTCACACATTTTCCAGTTACAGTTTTCTTCCCATATACCCTAGTTCTCGTTTATAATTTCGATGTCACGTAGCTCCAATTTCCTTTGTCGTACACATGGCACATTAAATGAACTTAGAGGAGCAATTTCCTTAATAGGGAACAGTTTAAGTCTGTTCTATACATTTTTCCTCTCCTTGATATTTGTGGGGAAAAAACTGTTTGCGAGAATCAGCTCTAAGTCGGTTGTGTCTGTAGCTGATGGTATGGTGGGGAACACTGTCTTCGTTTCAGAGAAATAACTTTCGCCAGCTTTAATATAGCACTACCTTGTATACTTATTTCATCTTTCTCAGAATATATGTTAGGAATCCCCATGTAGATTACAGGTGGATAAATAAAACTCAGTGTAGACACAGCATAATTTATGATCTTTCCTCGGTCTTGAGTGTCTTGGAGGTGGACATGGTATGAAAGTACTCCCAAGCTTCATATAAATGTCTGTCAGATTACATCAAAAGGATAATAATCTATTTCAAAAACTACAGCATCCATCATCACAATCCTCAGCCCCTCCATCATACAAGAACCCACCTTACAGACTTGGCTTTTCACCAGGACAGCCGAAAAAATTTTACACAGATCTTCAAACTATTTATGGAAACGATTTCGATCATAGACCTATACATGCAGTATGACAGATAAAATCCGAAGCAGTTATTCTGTTATCTGACACATTTCCCCTACGCTCTAAGTACAAAGATAGATTTCCTGGAAGAATATGTTGTAATCGAATTCTACTAAACTTTTGATGTTCTGCCATACTTTCAGAATTTATCCATATATTTATAAACTTATCGCTGTACGAGCCCTAATCTCTCTTATCTTATCTTTGTGGTCTTTCCGCGAAATGTAAGATGGCGGAAGTAAAATTGTACTGTAGTCAGCCTCAAATGCTGGTTCTCTAAACTTCCTCAGTAGCAATTCACGAAAAGAACGCCTCCTTTCCTCTAGAGACTCCCACCCGAGTTCCTGAAGTATTTCCGTAACACTCACGTGATGGTCAAACCTACCGGTAACAAATCTAGCAGCCCGCCTCTGAATTGCTTCTATGTCCTCCGTCAATCCGACCTGATAGGGATCTCAAAAACGCTCGAGCAGTACTCAAGAATAGGTCGTATTAGTGTTTTATCAGCGGTCTCCTTTACAGTTGAACCACATCTTCCCAAAATTCTACCAATGTACCGAAGACGACTATCCGCCTTCCTCACAACTGCCATTACATGCTTGTCCCACTTCATATCGCTCTGCAATGTTACGCCCAAATATTTAATCGACGTGACTGTGTCAAGCGCTACACTACTAATGGAGTATTCAAAAATTACAGGATTCTTTTCGTATTCATCTGCATTAATTTACATTTATCTATATTTAGAGTTAGCTGCCATTCTTTACACCAGTCACAAATCCTGTCCAAGTCATCTTCTATCCTCCTACAGTCACTCAACGACGATACCTTCCCGTACACCACAGCAACATCAGCAAAGCGCCGCACATTGCTCTCCACCCTATCCAACAGATCATTTATGTAGATAGAAAACAACAGCGGACCTACCACACTTCCCTGGGGCACTCCAGATGATACCCTCACCTCCGATGAATACTCACCATCGAGGACAACGTACTGGGTTCTATTACTTGAGAAGTATTCGAGCCACTCACTTACTTGGGAACCAATCCCATATGCTCGTACCTTAGTTAGGAGTCTGCAGTGGGGCACCGAGTCAAACGCTTTCCGGAAGTCAAGGAATATGGCATCCGTCTGATACGCTTCATCCATGGTTCGCAAGATATCATGTGAAAAAAGAGCGAGTTGCGTTTCGCAGGAGCGATGCTTTCCAAAGCCGTGCTGATGCATGGACAGCAACTTCTCTGTCTCAAGGAAGTTCATTATATTCGAACTGAGAATATGTTCGAGAATTCTGCAACAAACCGATATTAAGGATATTGGTCTGTAATTTTGAGGATCCGTCCTTCTACCCTTCTTATGTACAGGCGTCACCTGCGCTTTTTTCCAGTCGCTTGGGACTTCACGTTGGGCAAGAGATTCGCCATAAACGCAAGCTAAGTAAGGAGCCAATGCAGTAGAGTACTCCCTGTAAAACCGAATTGGAATCCCATCAGGTCCTGGTGATTTATTTACTTTCAATCCATTCAGCTGCTTCACAACCCCAGGAACGTCTATCACTAAGTCCTCCACACGGGAATCTACGAGACTCAAACGGCGGTATGTTTGTACGATCCTTCTGCGTGAAAGATTTCTCAAATGCTAAATTTAAAATTTCAGCTTTCGTTTTGCTGTTTTCCGTTGCCTGGCCAGACTGATCAGTGAGTGACTGGATGGAAGCCATCCATGAAGGAGACTCTGGTATTTTGCTATTGTTCCAGGCAGGCCAGTATTTCCTATAAATACGTTTAACGGCTTGCTGGAAGTACCCTGTTCTTGATTCTTTTCTTCGTCTGTGACTGATTTCTGCAGCTGATTTCTGTAGACAGCAAGCAGTACATCATTACCAGCAGATGGATCTCCTTTTGTACTCTCAGCGACAGGTTAGAACAGAACCGGAAAACCGGTATCTCTACCTGTGGCGTGCTCGTGGAGACAGTACGATATGACTGGCAACACCCACTGCCAAGTAATTGACAATGCCTGCTGATAATGAAGTGAATTGCAGGGCATAATTTCTTGCGGGAGTTTGCTTGCACAAACAGTAACGCGACTTGAAGCAGCTAACAAATTTGAATTAATTTTTTCCCATATTTATGGACATGAAACTATGTCCAGGAAAACTGGCATCATCAAGAACCTGTTTCCTATAGTTATCGAGCGTTTCCCCACTGTTCACCCAGATAAGTTAAAATTTACGACAGTAGAAGAGTATTTATTCGTCTATATTTGTCATCATCAAAACACAAGGCCAAGGAGGCAGATGCAGCTCACCATCCCAAAGCAAGGAAGTGGCATTTGTCATCGCTTGAGCGTACAAATGAACATTTCCGGAAATTCAGTTACCTGGGAACACAGATTAGTGCCAGAAGGAAAGGCCCTACGACAATGTCTGTTTGATAAATACCTAGCAAGATTCCAGTACTGAGGTGTCAGGGTTTGACTTATTGCCTCCCACGCTAAATCCCACCTTTGCTGAGTGGCACGCATGGTTAGTGAAGTCGCTTAAGTTTTCTGTATAAGTTCTTTTGCAGCGCTGTTAAAAAGTTATCTGTTTCAATGTTCACCTATATGGGTAAATTTCAACGATTGGCATCAACATTCTTCTCCTACTTGGTTAAAAAATGTTAAGGTTAGTGGTTTGACTATAATTACAAGTGTGTGTGTACCATTTAGATTAGGTAATTGAAGAAATGAGGCACTTGCATAATTTCTTGAGTGAAAACGACAACGTCCACGTATTAAATTAAAGTTCTTTTAAACTTACGATGTGTACAAAGTGGAAATGATCGTTAGCTGTATGTATCTTGTTTGTGAGTTAAAACTTTTCTCTGAGAGAACTTACAAAACTGCATTCTCATTTCGAACATTTACTTTGACAGGAATCTTTAAAAACAGACTATATTTGCGCTTATTTTTGAGTGTCTCGATTCGGTAGAGGCTTGGATTTTTTTAAGACAGTAATTTCTGTTAAAAATGTGGAGAAGTTACAGAATATAGCAGTAAGGCTCTAGCAATTCGAGGATAGCAATTTACATTTAATTATTTCAGTAGAGTCTAAAACATTCCATAAACACATCGCATATGTGCATGGCCCCCATGTTATAGCGGTATTTCTGAGCAGACTCTGTTCTATAATGACATCACGGCGTCAGCCAATGACAATACAGAACACTTACTGACAAACCTTATTTTTCTACGGAGATTTGCTTTTTCCGATCAAATAAAAAGTTAGTTGTCGACATAGATACACTTTAAACTTTGAGCAGTTCACCGACGTCATTAAAGACAAGGTCGTAGAATATTATGGTTTGTCAGTAAGCGTTTGTTAGCTGTCGACATAAGTGTTTAAGTTTAAAGTGTATCTATGTCGACAACTAACTCTTTATTTGATCGGAAAAAGCAAACTACCCAATATGCAGATCATACAGTATTTGCTTTCAGCTTATGTAAGTGCAGCTTATGTAAGTGATGTCGTTGGATAAAATAAATTAAATACTATTTTAAGTTTATTAAATTAGAAGTTGAAACACACCTGCGAGAGAAGTAGTTTCCTTAAACTGTTAATAGTAGAAATGCAGGGGCGCGAAACACATACATAGCAGATCATAGACCTTGTCTTTAATGTACGTCGGTGAACTGCTCAAAGTTTAAAGTGTATCTATGAACACATACATAGCAGATCATAGACCTTGTCTTTAATGTACATCGATGAACTGCTCTAAGTTCAAAGTGTATCTATGTCGACAACTAACTTTTTATTTGATCGGAAAAAGCAAACTACCCAATATGCAGATCATACAGTACTTGCTTTCAGCTTATGTAAGCGTCTAATGTGATGACGTTGGATGAAATAAATTAAATACAATTTTAAGTTTATTAAATTAGACGTTGAAACACACCTGCGAGAGAAGTAGTTTCTTTAAATTGTTAATATTAGAAATGCAGGGGCGCGAAACACATACATAGCAGATCATAGATTTAAAATCAGTCAGTACTTGATACGATTTAGAAATGTTTTCAGTCAAAGCATACTGTACCGTTACAGCAGAATAACATTCACGTAGCAGAATCAAGGAGCGTTAGAAGACGCTTACCTCATGCGCGTATCAGGACAGCACGTTTGATAATGGGTTGTCATAACACCAAACATAGACTGATAAAATTTCATGATAAATAAATTGCGTTCTTAGTTCGAAGTTCGTATAATCATTAATAAAGGTTACACGCACATGTCGCAAAACGTACGCTCGCACAATTCACAATGTTTATTCCTCGGATACTGAAGAGTTTTATCTTTGCAAACATCAACTGAATTACAGGGTTTAGAAATGCTCAAATATTTCTTCAGCGCTCTCTTTTATCTTTGGACAGCGACGTTACACCATGTACTGCATAGAGCTTGCTTGTGCCAAGTCATGCTGTTTTTGCTACATTAAGGACGTCATTTGTTACTTCAGACAAAGAGGAAGTGTTTCACTATACTGATTTATAACAACAGTGAACTGCAGAAACGAATGAAATGCCAACATATGCTCTCGCAAACAGTGCGATGTAAACAAAATACAATTAAATGATAGATGCAGCCACGACGGAATGAAGAGGCTAAAAAACAACATTTTAAATCTAACATTTAGACGAAATACACGTATCAGTGAACGGATACTATCAGCCCAGCCGTTTGGTTAAGGAAAATCATTTACAGACCATAAACATAACGTTAGACGCAAGATGCAAGGAGCACATTTCGTTATGTAACTTCAGCATTTGTAGTAGACGTTACTCGAAAATTGTACAGGTATAATTGACAAAGATTTAAAATGACGAGTATCAGTAACAGCAGATATCTACCCACTAATAGAAATTCTTGTAACTAGAGAAAATAACTATATAACGTGTCCTTCCCGCTCACCATTAACGTTTTCGAACTCACGGGAAAAAGAAGTAGCCTATAGTACCAGCAAAGACGTTGTCAAGTAAACGGTTTTTGAATGTCGTTTCTATATCGAAAAAAAGGAACTGTGGTGGATCACTAGACTTGAAATGTGTGAAACGGAGGAGTTTACTTTCAATAAAAAGAATTGTTTCATTTCAGTAGATTACGCAATGTAGTAAATCCATCAGATAAATGCTATTCGTTTTCACGGCTACAAATGTTCAAATGTGTGTGAAATCTTATGGGACTTATCTTATGTTGACAGGCGTTGTCGATGGATCACGATAGCAAATATCCTTAAACTTTCCCCACACGAAGAAATCCGGGGAAGTCAGATCCGGTGAACGTGTTGGCTATGGTATGGTGCTTCGACGACCAATCCACCTGCCATGAAATATGCTATTTAATACCGATTCAACCGCACGCGAGCTAAGTGCCGGTAATCCATCATGTTGGAAGCACATCGCCATTCTGTCATGGAGTGAAAGATCTTGTAGTAACATCGGTAAAACATTACGTAGGAAATCAGCATTCATTGCACCATTTAGATTGCCATTGATAAAATGGGGGCCGGTTATCCTTCCTCCCATAATGCCGCACCATACATTAACCCGCCAAGGTCGCTGATGTTCCATTTGTCGCAGCCACCGTTGCTTTTCCGTTGCCCAGTAGTGCATATTATGCCGGTTTACGTTACCGCTGCTGGTGAGTGACGCTTCGCCGCTAAATAGAAAGCGTGCAAAAAATCTGGCATCGTCCCGGAATTTCTCTTACGCCCAGTGGCAGAACAACACGGTAGAGCACCTGTTAATAATTCTCGGCCTGTTTCGGATTGGCTACACGACAATAACATCCCATTAATGGGCTGCTCTGCACAGAGTCCTGGCCTGAATCCTGTAGAACACCTTTGGGATGTTTTGGAACGCCAACTTAGTGCTAGGCCCCACCGACCGACATCGATACCTCTCCTCAGTGCAGCACTCCGTTAAAAATAGGCCGCCACTCCCCACGAAACCTTCCAGCACCTGATTGAACGGATACCTGCGAGATTGGAAGTTGTCATCAAGCCTAAGGGTGTGCCAACATCATATTGAATTCCAACATTACCGATGGAGGGCGCCACGAACTTTGATCACAAAGTATATATTGACACACGCTGATAAAATCTGTACCAAAATAGAGAAATTCGTGCATTTGATCGGTTCTCGTGTCGTTCATGAAAAATGACTACCGTATTATTTTGTGAAAGTTTGAGCCTCGTGAACATTTGACGCTGTACATAAAAAGCTCCGTGTGGCGTGTTTCGAGCAGATTATGAGACATTATGGAGAGCACTTCTTTACAACAAGCCTATTGAAAGACTGAACGTGTTAACTCGCAAATAATCGTGGGTCAGTGACTGTTTAGGACTTTCGAAATATCGGGTTGGACTAAATATCTTCTGGTTGCTTTCGGGTGTGTACTCTTAAAAGAGACAGTATGATTGCGTAATTTCTGTTGCGATATTAAATACGTACGTAAGGCCATAAATCAACTTAAGGAAATTTTAGGCAAGTTTTTAAAACGAATCAAGCAAGAATCTCGAATGCTCGATAGGTTAACTAATTTTCAGCTACTGGCTATGGACTAGGTTATGTTTCCTTTGCGTGATAGGTATTTAGTCGAATTTTCCTGAACGCTACTTTTGTCGGCTAAACCAATACCTACCTTGGCTGAGTGAAAGGGCAGTCAACCTGAAACGTATTCAGATAGGTGGACTGATTGTTAGAAGGTTAGTGAGAGAACAACCCTCCCTGCATCAGTAAATCAATGTGGTGATTCGACCTGTTGTGCAGTAATTCATGAGAGCCATTCCGGCAGGTGTCTCCCAACTCGTCCACATACCGCTGCTGTAACCTAACATGCTCTACGGAGTGTCGACATTTTGCCTTGGCCTGCTCGATCTCTAGATCTGTCTCCAATCGAGGGCATACGGGACATCGTCGGACGACAAATCCAGCGTCATCCACGAACAGCATTATTCGTCCATGTATTGACACGTCGGTCTTGTAAATTGATGTACGGCTGGTAGAATAGTGTACTAACCACTTCTCCTGAATATCCGCATCCAGTGACGCCTGTGGTCTGAGAATGACACGGCGGCCGGTCGGCATCAGTAGAAACTGGGCTGGTTGAGAGCCCTAGGGGATTATTTACTGCGAAAACCCAACGCACACAGAAAAATAAGATACGAAAAAGTAATTTAATAAAAATTTATTCAAACAATGAACTCTAACTCTTCAATCCATTATACTTCAGTTTAATGTCACAATCCTCAAAACATCCAAAGTCCAATTCATTTATTATTTTATTATACCTGTTTGGCAAAATACTTTTAAATTCACTACCAAGCTCCACACAAATTTCCTTCCATATCTAGTATTTAAATATTCACATCCTATAACTTAATACAATTCGTTTTTTGCTAGCTCGGCGATCTTTATTGCTTGCATTATTTACCCTCTTCAGTAGACAATCCATTTATATAGAATAAAAAATAAAAAAATAAAAATTTTTTACACAAAACTCTACACTGAGCATCATATGTTAAATTTTTCTTACAATGCATGACTATACATGCAACAGTCTCTTTCGGGATTTTATCATTAAAAGTGGCAGCTAATTTCATTGTAGTTTTGTGTGTGGTTAACACATTCATTCTCCTAGACATATTTATAAAAAAATAGGATAATTCTCAATAAAACTGAAGAGATTTACATTGACATCTTCATTCAATTGAGTGGGTCACACCAGAACTCTAAGGCTCTATTAATTTACTCTGCCTTTTATGTTTTATTTAATATTCTGTAGCTAAACTGTTGTAAATATTGTTTGATTATATCGATAACACAAGAGTTTTCGCTTCTTCCTTTGTAAAAACTTTGACGTCCTGGTAAAAACATATGCAATGTATTGTCTTTATTAGTTAAACACTTTGCCTCACTTGGAGGGATACAAAACTTATCATGTATAACTGGAATTTGTGTAAATAATTTTTTGTAGTAATGTTCCATTTTATTTAATAAGTGTGGCGCCACGTGACAGTTCGTTGTTGGGTTTACAGCTACAGACGGAAAAAATTATAAGTATTAAGCATTTTATGAACATTCAGTGAACATAAAACGTCCAGCGGCACGAACCTGTAAATTATTTGACAGAACGGATAGTTAAAGGTCAGCTAAAATTGAAAGTAAAAAGATATCCGCACTTAACAGATACTAAAATGGACAGAAAACTAGAAATAAATTTAGGCAAGCGAGCACAGAATGCAGCCGATAACAGTTCAGGCAACGCAACAACACATGGCACTGAACGCGAGTTAAATTACATACGATTCCATGCGGACATGAACAAACAGGTAAAAGCTATAAATGTTGCACACACTTATCATATATAACTGGGATTTGTGTAAATAATTATTTGTAGAAATGTCAATATATGCAAGTGTTCGATTTCACTTAATATGTTCGGTTGCTCTTATGTAACCGCTGATCCTCACTTACGCTTCTTAGTTCTTTATATGTATAAAAGGTGTTGTGGTTCCCCTCAGGAACGGAATCAGGCAGTGTGCGCAAAATGTTGTTGGCATGGATAGAAAGGTGGAGCCAAGAGTTAGTCTGAGACAAGCTACCTACCCACCAACAGCTCATGTAAAAGTTGTGTTTTGTGCTGGTGCCAAGAGAGGCTTATCGTGCCATTTTCCAATGTTTTATAACTATGTTAACTTGTGTCTCATTGCAGTAAAAGTTAAGAAATTTCACTGTAGAAAGTTATATACCTATACTTGCTCCTCATATGTGTTGAAAGTGCTTATTACCAGTGCAAAAGGATCCGTAGTTGGTCCATTGCGCTCACTGATCGAAAATTATTGACAGAAAGATCATTTTCTATGGAAATAGATATGTTTTTAGTTCAGAGGAGAGTGAGGAATTGTTTACTAGTGAACTCCTTTCAATTTTCATGTCAGGTAGAAAAGTATTGGTAAAGAGGGACTAAATTAATGCCCAAATTCATAATTCTACAGTAATCTTTAATAGTAATGTTACTGACGTTATTCGGTTTGACCAAGCCCTGAATGCAAAAGCATGGGTCATTATATGTTGTGTTTATGCAATTCTTTAACTGTTAGCATTTTCCTTAACTTCAATGTCTGCTAGTGACAGAGTTCATTGCACACTTGTGTGATAAAGTATAGGCTGTGTCTGTCCATTAAAGTTACTCATGCTATTTTACTCAACAAGGATGTTAATCATTCTCATTCCTAATTAGGATGGCGACCACTTAATAGAATTGGGGACAAGAGGAGTTTGTGGCACAACTTGATTAGATGAAAGGATCGGTTTGTAGGACATGTTCTGAGGCATCAAGGGATCACCAATTTAGTACTGGAGGGCAGCGTGGTGGGTAAAAATCGTAGAGGAAGACCAAGAGATAAGTACACTAAGCATATTCAGAAGGATGTAGGCTGCAGTAGGTACTGGAGATGAAGAAGCTTGCACAAGATAGAGTACAATGGAGAGCTGCATCAAACCAGTCTCAGGACTGAAGACTACAACAACAACAACCATTTTCTTAATTCTTTGAAGAGTGTGGATAGGTAAAATATTGTTTGTTACGGTTTAAATATGTAAGTAATTCTGACTTTCACTTCCGATAAGCCACCTCCGTTAGGTACATCACAGTCAACACAACAAAATTCCTTTCAGAGGGTAACACTGCGCTGTTCCTTTATACCATGGTTGCATTAACAAGATAGTTTCATATTAAGATCTGCCTCCTACTTTAAGGTTATGGTATAGCAGTAGGAGTGGTAGTGTTATAAGTGACTCTCTTAAAATCGAGGAAAGCATCACATGCTTCAAATAATTACTTGGTTGATCAGTATTCCATATTTCTTGAGGACAAAATACATTTCTTCCATTTTTCACAGAGATATTTTGTACATTTACCTGACTGTATGAAGAAGAATCAATTAGTTAATTATTTCTTCGATTAGTTTGGAAAGCAACGAAAATAAAGTAAGGCAAATTAAATTCTGAAGAATTATAATAATAAGTATTATCTAGTTCGAAATTCCTTTTTCCTTCTAATCTACCTATTTGAACTATTTGTGATTCAAGGAACGAAATTGGAATTCATGGAATTTTCAGTCTTTCTTCTTCTAGCTCTTATGAATATTCTGGTTAATACACTATGACAAGAACACAAATTTCCATACATTCTACTACAATTTTCCCTTCTATGGGAATGTATCTTTTATTTCAATTCCAGCATCGTTTTTATCATCCCATCTAAGAACAACGTCTCCAGCACTTGAACTCCAAGTAAACGTCACTGTTAAATTTCCTTCCCACATCACTTCTTTATAATCTTTGAAAAATCCACCAAACAAATCTAATGGAAAAAGTACTTCATTTTTCTTACATTTTATCTTACAACTATTAAGGATGTGACCATCCATAGTTAACTCAGATGCTATAGTCGTAATTAATCTTTTAAGCATACATGATGAATTGAATTAACGATCCATTCTAGACAAAATATTGTTTCCTTTGTTTATAGTGATGACCGCAAAGTACTTTGCAACATATTTGATAATTAATTTGTTATTGTACTTTCCATCAAATGATGGATAATCTGTACCATCAGCTCCAATAATATAAAAACTCATATATAATTGAACATGATGTACACATCCATCTCAAATATTTATATTAACTGCATGTTCTTGTTGGGGATATTTAGATTATTTTTAGTCTTCTCAATCATAGGAATTGAGTAAAACAGATAACTCTCGATTTCGTTTATGATTTAATAAGAATAAAATTTATTATGACCTTTCTAAAACTACTGTTACATAAGCACCATTAAAGTCAATAAAATTGTCATTGTCACACTTATACTTATTTCTAAATTTCGAATTGAATCAAAAATAAGAATGTTTACAGGGCAATGTGGTTCATGAATTATTGGTCCACCAAATCCAGTGTTAGGCTTGAATGTGGCATTAATATTAGTTTCTCAAAGAAAATGATCAGTATGCTTTACAAACACCCCATCAGCCAAGGCTGAAATGAGGCATTAACATTAGATTCAGCAATGAAAATGATCAGTATGCTTTACATACATCCCATCAGCCAAATCGAATATTATATTTATTAATTCAAATGGAATAAATTTAGAACATCATTAGCAACAGTCTTTTCACTAGCCTCAACAATTTGATTACTAAATCCAAGCACACTTCCAATACTATCTTTAACATCCATATATAACATAACTTCACTGTCAATAGTACTTTCAATACTAACTTTGTTTAAAATTTCAACTGCTTTGATGTGATTATTAGGCTTTTTTAATGAATAAATTTTTCTAAGTTTTTAAAACTATATTGTCCAACAGGAATTTCTATTGTTTCTCCATCACAATATAATTTATTATTTTTGGTGTAATATTTGGAGTTCAAGAAATTGAAGGAAAGCCTACCAGTGCAACATTACTAAAGCTGTCTTGTATAGGTACAGTCAATCTCTTTTTGAGAACAGACGAATTACCACTCAACTGCAATAACCTGCTCATTTACTATTAAAAATTTATTTCATTAAATGAATGCTGATTGGGAACCAAAAATAATAATTCCCGAAAAGATGCCAAAATATAAACTTGGTAAACATTTACCAAATTCTATTCAATGTGCAATCATAGGACCAAGTGGTTTAGGGAAAACTACACTAATGGTCGATAATTATATTCCAGCACCTGCATGGTTGAACTGGAATAAAATTAATCATTTTTTATGTTTACTCCAAAAGTTTAAATCAACCAAAATATCGAGAATTTTTAAAAATACGTGAAAAAATTGAATATAAGTTCAAAAACGTAACTACTTTTATTGAATATAATGAAGAAATTATTCTATTATATCAATGTCAAGAAAATTTAGTAGTAGTATTTGATTCCCTTGTTCTTGAAAATCAGGATATAGACAGAGGATATTGTATTAAAGGAAGAAATAAAGGACTAGATTATTTTTATTTAGGTCACACATATTCAAAAACACCAAAAAATTGCAGATAATCTAAATTTTTCAAATATCTGTAGACAAGGTGACACAAATTTAAATCGTATTTATCATGAGTTTCTCGGTGGCAATTTCAGGTTTGCTGATTTTAAAGAAATTTGTAGTAAATGTTGGTATGATGAATTTGGATTTTATTATCGACGTGACTAGAAAAGTGAATGAAGACAAATTCAGAAATAAACAATAACATTTCATGACAACATATACGTTAAACAAAATTCTTAAAAATGTTTCATTAATGGTTTTCATCTCTATTAAATGTATGCGAAATAGAAGAGTAAAAGAAAACTTAAAAGGAGAGTTTAAAATGGAAGAAACAACCAAGAACAAAGTATGAAAAATATAAAAAAGTAGATCAGCCAGTTATCAATGCAACTGAAAAAGTTAAACAAGGTATCGAAGGATTAGGTGATAATGTTTTGAAAAATACTGAAGAAAATACAGAAGTTGAAAACCAAATGGTTCCTTATCCTCATTATCAGTTAGAAGAATTCAGTGATATACGGCCATTTACAGAATATGAAAGTCCACAGCGTCAGAGAGAGAGAGAGAGAGAGAGAGAGAGAGAGAGAGAGAGAGAAATGTTAAAAGAAATGTAGCTGAAAGAATGTTAGAATATATTAATCACAGTGAAGATAAAATTTTTGGATTAAGACCTGTTGGTTCCTTTATATTCGTTGTTAAATTAAATTTTGATAGAGGTAAATTATCTGTTGGTGGTAGAACATCTGAAGGTACAGGTGGTTTAATGAATTTCTTAACTAGAAAGCAGAGAACTGTGAAGACATGAATACACTATTTACAGTTTCTGAGTTATCAAATTATGCAGATATATTATACAATTCAGGAGCATTATATTCTGATAAAAATCCAAATAAAAGAAAATCGAGTAGACGAAATATATATAAATATTTGATGAAACAAGTTGTTTATGACTTTTTTCCAGCACTGAGACAAAATTTTATATGATTCATTACAAAGTGACAGAGAAAATGTTGGTGAAGGGTTGGTAAAAAATATTCAGAAAAATTAATCTAACATGTATGGATGATTTACATATGTCAATTAATTGATAGATTAGCTGTAATTTAATTGAAATAAAAACTATAATAATGAAGAAGTGGGAATAATGCAACTGTTGACAAATAAATTTAGTGATTTTGTCGTCAACAATCCAAAATGAATTCCATATTTGATCAGAATTTTGTATAACTTTCCTCATACACTTGGTAAAAATGAAAAATATGGGAAAGGATTAGTCAGTTGGGTTTCAAATAATGTACCATTACCTGATATGCATCTTCCGGGCTATAAATTTTGCAGGCCCTTCATTAAGGTAGCAAATAGAATAGCACTTGGAGATTAAGAAATAATTCCATTAGAAAAATCTTGCAAACTGCATGATATTACCTATCAAGATCATAAAGATTTAGAAAAAAGACATGAATCTGATAATGAACTTGAGTTAGCTGCAAAAGATAGAATGCATGCAAGTGACGCTTCTTTAGGAGAAAAAGGTTGCAGTCACTGCAGTTATAGGCTTTATGTATGGAGAGAGAAAATTAGGTATGGGCTTAGGTGTGGATGGTAATGATTGGGGAGTGTAAAACTTTCAATAGTGGTAAAACACTGCTAACTGAAAATATTATTCCTTATACATTTCTTGATCTGTGTAAATGAATAACTTTTCAATCGTTTATACTTTATACCTAGTGGAAATACTAAACCAAAATCTGTTAGATTTAAACTGAACAATGCTCAGCTAAATCGTATTGAACCATTTAACTGAGGCAGAAAAAAGAAAGCCAGAGAAAAAACTGGTGGTAATTTACTTATTACACTGGGCATTCCTGCTGTGAAAAAGATTATTGAATATCTAACAAAAAAGAAGGAAGATGCTAGATTAACTCAACATGAAGGTGGATTTCTTCCATTACTACTAACAGCATTACCATATCTAGCAACTGTTGGTTGACATGCTGGTGGATTTGCAGTAATTGCAAATGCAGTAATAAACAAGAAAAATCTCATGTAAAATTGGCAGAACAGAAGAGACATAGTCGACTTCCATTACTACTAACAGCATTACCATATCTAGCAACTGTTGGTTGACATGCTGGTGGATTTGCAGTAATTGCAAATGCAGTAATAAACAAGAAAAATCTCATGCAAAATTGGCAGAACAGAAGAGACATAATCGAGCAATGGAAAAGAAAGACGCAGGATCTAGAAAAAAGTCAAAAAACTATCGATTTCTGTTCTAATGCATTAAGTAATTTCCATATAGAAGAATTTGTCACAATTAAAAACCACACACTTTTGTGGCCTTTTTGTGAATAATGAATACGAATCTGGAAATGCTAATTTAGAAAAATCTGATCATGTTTGCTCTCATTGAATTTTTTATTATGAGGATAAGGATATAAAATTTGTTTTTGACTCATTTTCTAGCAAAATATCAATTATACTAGTTAATTATTTGGGAAAAGAGATCTATATTACAATGCTGAGAGAAATAAGAGTTTAATGTATTAAATTGTGGTCATTTATTTTTATTTGCATTAAAATTGCTGTCACATTATTACAAGTTTAATGATATTTTGACCCTACTAAATGGATATATTTGGAAATAGACTCATTGAGAATTTTCAGTCACGAGAGCCAAAACTTGATAAAGAATTTAATCAAAAATTTGAATCACAAATCAAAGAGTTTAAATAATTAATAGATCCAAAACCACATAATATAATTAAACAATTTCAGAAATAGTTTAATGCTACTTTTAAAGTAATTAGAGGTTATATTGGGTTTAAAGGTAGAAGAACTGGGAATGTAAATGACCCAATTGACGGAAGGGATGTAGTAAACAAACATTATTTGCAGAATGGGCTATCAAATGTTGTTACAAAACCCAAATATACAAGTATTCTAACACAGTTGAATAATTATGTCACTAAAACTGATCTATCAAATTACTTTACCAAAAAAGAATTACAAAAACATTTCTCAGATTATTTCTCAAATACAGACTTAGCTGCATACTTAGATGACTTGAGTAATCTTAAAGATAAAGTATATGATAAACAAATAACAGAATTTACACTTATGACTGAAGGGGAACAAAAATAAACTATTCTTAATATGACTTCAGGTTTAAAAGAATTATTGTTGTTGGTGAGAATATAAACAGGTAAGTAAAATCTGATGACTTTGACATCACTGCATGCATGGCTGATAAAAAATACCAAATAAACAATAGTAACCAATCAATAATGGGAAGATATCAAATTTTCCCACCATAAGATTATAAGATTCAGTTAAAACTATTACAGTTGAGGTTAACTGTATTTGATGAAATAATACAACCTTACTTAATTTTCATTCTATATAAAGTGACAATCATAATCACATCTACTGTTAGAAGTGTTAAAAACTAACTGAGACTCATAATCAACACAAATTCACCACTAAAAATGGACAACAGGGGATTGAAGATCTTTGCACTACACGTAAAATCAAAAAGAGTACATTCATCAAAATGATTTTGAAGGTGAACTAAGTTCTAGGACTGCATTAGCAGTCAGTGAAGGGTGTCCACTAGACTCCTTCAATATCCGTGAAGAAATCATTTACGAATTACATAAACAAATAAGAAATCATTTTAAACAAAGAAATGTAAATTCTCTCAGTGTTGATGATCTATGGCAAGACAGTCTAGTCGAAATGAATTCCAGCAAAGAGAAAGATATTTTGAAGATAAATTGAGGATATAAATATTTATTAACTGTGATCGATATCTTTTGTAAATATGGTTGGGCTATCCAAATTAAAGATGAAAGAGGTATGAATGTAGTTGATACTTTTGAAAAAATTTCCCATCGCTAGAAAGCCAAAAAAATTACAAACAAATAATGGTAAATAATTCTTCAATGAAGAATTTAAGGAATTGATGAAGAAATATAACATTGATCATTAACCAACTTTAAGTGAATTAAAAGCATCCATTGTTGAAAGATTTAACACAACATTTAAAGAAAAGATGTGGAAAAGATTTGCTCTTCAAAGAAATTACAAGTCGGTTGTCTAGGTTAAAAATTTAGTTGATGAATATAACAACACAAAACATTCAACTATAAAAATGAAACCTGTACAAGTTAATGAGAAAAGTTTGAGGCCCATATGGGAAGCAGGTCTAGCATCTCCTAAATTTAAAAAAAGGAGATAAAGTACGGATCAATAAACTTAAAGGACTTTTTGATACACAACACACTGCCCAACATATATTTCTGGAATTGAAGATGTTTTTCTTTCTATTCCGATCACGTATAAATTGAATATAAATTGAAAGATATGGAAGGAAATCGTTATGAGCAAGAACTGCAAAAAAACAAAATTTCAAGCTGAAAAAGTTTTGAGAAAAAAAAGGAGATAAAGTTTATGTACAATGCTTAGGTTTTGATAATTCACACAACACGGCAGATTGGTAAGAGTAAAGTAATTATTTAATGTTTAATTTAAATATTCATTATTTCTCTTATATCTTCATTTAAACTTGTACCAAAATAATTTCCATGAAAAATTATTTGTAGTCTTTCATTCATTACATTATATAAATTTATTGAATTTAGCTTTCTGATTCTCAAAGTTATTTTCATTTCTGGAGAATCTACTCATAAGTCAGTCAATGTAGAATTTACAGAACAATTTCGAGTTCTTATAACATAATATGGATATTCCCCCTTATGATTTTTCTCGATTAAAATAAATTCACAATGTTTATCTCGTTTAACAGTTGGAGGAGTGGCATGTTTGTGAACAATTTTATTCTTCTCGTGAATTATATCTCTGGCAACATTTAACATACTTCTCATACTTTCAACTCCATTTTCTACATAATTAATTTTTTTTGTAGTTCATATTGACCATATTTTCTAATTCTGGTAAAACTTCATGAGTAACCTAATGTTACAATTTTTTGCTTCTTCTTTTCTAGAAGATAAAAGCAGAGAAAAAAGACCACATTCATTAACAAATATTGTATGGGGTTAGTAAATTTTCTAATGAAATATGATCATCTTCATCAACATTTATTATGACGGTTTGTTGTGGATTACCATATTCTAAAATTTCAGCAACATCTTTTGCTGTAAAACATGGATTATTATTTTCATCAATAATCACAGAAGCTTGCTTACTGTTGTATGCAAGCTTGTTATTAACGAGATCTACAATCGACTCTATTTATATAGAATAAAGAATAGAAGATAAATTAAAATTCTAGTGTGTGTGCATTCAAAATTTTCCTCAGAGATGTAATTTATATTCTCATTTATTTAATCAAGAATATCTTGGCTTGGTCACATCATTTGTCATAAAAATAAGACAGACTGTTGAAGTGTGCATTGAATACTTCTTTTCTATTGTTTACTGTGCATATGCCAAAATAAGTCCTAAATCTATTCTTTACCAATTTGTAATCTGTACATTTTTATTTTCTGACATAAAATATTTTATCATCTTTATATCTTCCACTACTATAACTGGATAATCTTCCTGAAGGAAGATACTGTGAAGATGTGGCAAAGAAAATAATCTGCAATTTTTTGATCTCAAGTACATCAGTTATTAAATCTTTTAAATGAAGGCATTCTTTTCTCTTTCCTTTAATTCTTTAACCTGTTGTTCAGTAACTTTTGAGATTGAATAACTAATTGTTAGCTTGAATTACTTTGTTCTCTGATGTGTATTTCAAATAATCGAAAAATAAATTTTCTAGGGTTAAGTAATATTTTCTTACTTGTTTACATTGTTTTGTATTGAATGTCATTAGACATTCTTTAAATTTTTCAACTGTTAATGAAGACCATTTCTTTTTTAGAGCATTACTAGGTCTTAAGATTCTTATTTCATTTTGAAGTGGATGATTATACATGATTTCTGTACATGGTATTTCATTACCTCTCAAAAATTTAACATAATGTTTTTTGTTTTCCCTAGAATATGCTGTTGACAAATAATTGACTGTGCGAATATCATATAAAAATGACAAAATATTGTCAGCAATTAATACACTTTTTTATTCAAATAAAGGAAATCAAATAACTTTAAACCAACTTCCGAATTTTAATGTATAGTTTTTCTTTTGAACGAATTCAGAAATATTTGACATGGGTGAAGTTGTGTCGATGGAATCAACTTCATTTATTTATTTATTCATTTAACCTGGCAAGATTAGGAACATCAGGCCCTCTCTTACATCTAACCAGGCATTCTACTTATTTTACATTCATATGTTTTAGTAGGCATGTTAAACTACATCTAGTACAAAAAGTGAAATAAACAATTAGGAAGGCACACCTGTAAAAATACATGCATATAGAGTTTATATTCATAGATCATAAGTACTGTTATAATTAGACATTATTGAAGAGACAGATTTTAGATAGGAGTGCTAGCAGCAGGGAGTATGAGGGAGACTCATGGTGAAGGGAGGAGAAGAATAGAGAGACATGATGAAACAAAATTAAGGAAATATAAAGGAAAAGAAGATTCCATGGCTAATAGAGATAGATGAAGAAGAAGGCATCTCAGGAGCAAGATAGGATACGCTAGCTTTGCTATTTGACAGATGAGAGGATTGGCCTTGTACATTAATTTTGTGGAGAACGTTATGGGGATGATAGTAGGAAATGCTTCAACTTCTTCTTAAAAGCAGCAGGAGATTGAATTTTGCGCAAAGTAAGGGGCAGCTTGTTCCAGAGGCGGACAGCGGCAACTGAGAAGGAGTTCGCAAAAGTTTTTGTTTTGTGAGTGGGCACAGTTAGGATACCAAATAAGAGTGACCTCGTGTTTCGATTATGATGGCATGACAGGTTTTTAATCTCTGAAGCAAGGTACTGGGGTGCTTGCATGACGAGGAGTCGGTGAAGTAGACACAGAGTGTGGTAGTCACGCAATTTGTCCGGCCGCAGCCACGCTAGCTCGGAGTATGAAGCACTAACATGATCGTATCGGCGAATATTGCAGGTGTAACGCACACAGGCATTCATGGTTAGTTCTAGCCGTCTTTTGTTTTCACTACTCATGCCTTGTTGAATCACATTACAATAGTGGAGGTTCGGTAGAACGAGTGCTTGCACGAGCTGGCGTTTCAAGTCCTGTGGAAATAAGTTCCGAAACTTTTTGAAAGCATAGAGACAAGCAGACGTCTTTCGGCACACTGTGACTGTATTCTCCGCCCAGTTGAGATGCTCATCCAAAGTTACACCCAAGTTCTTAACTATTCTGATATGGTATTGGAGTACCGTCGAGCAGAATAGGAGGTAGCCGTTCGTGAAAATCTGAACTTATTAATTTCTGATGGGCTATTAAGATTACTTGCATCTTTTTTGCATTTAGTTTAAGCCCCAGGTTTTTCGCCCATATCACTACTGAAGACAGATCATCATTAATCTGAGCGATTGCAGTGTTTATATCTTCAGGTCGGACGCTTAGGTAGAGCTGGAGGTCGTCAGCATAGAAATGATATTTACAGGAGGACAGAACGGACGAAATATCGTTGACATATAAAGAAAACAAAAGTGGTCATAAGACTGATCCTAGTGGCACTCCCGAGGAAACATGTTCCCATGAAGATTTTCTATTTACGCGGACAACACATTGCTGCCTGTCTTTTAAGTAGCTTTCAAACCATCTGATTGCACTATCAGAGAAATTAAGCTGTTGCATTTTTCTGAGCAATATGTCAAAATTAACAGTGTCAAAAGCTTTGATGACGTCCAGTAACGTCATTATTGTTGCCTTTCGATTGTCGATGGCATATTTCAGGTCATCAGTTACTTTAATTAGAGCAGTTTTTGTGCTGTGATGTTTATGGAAACCGGATTGAAATTTGTCATATAGGCTGAATTCATGCAAGTGTTCTGTGATTTGGTCATGAACAATATATTCAAGTGCTTTGGAAACAGCAGGCAGTATGCTAATTGGTCGGTAATCACTAGGCAGTTGCGGGTTTTCGATCTTAGGGATGGGTCGAATTATGCTTCTTTTCCATGCAGTGGGGTATATTCCGTTCACGAGGGAAACATTAAATATGTTAGGATATCGGCAACATTCTTAGTCATGGTTATACCGATACTGTCGTTGCCTTTTGCATCAGAAGAGATTCTCATTATTGCTTTTCTTGCCGTATTTGTTGTTACATGTTTTAGATGGAAGGTATCGTTGTTAGTTATCCTGTTTGGGGATTCTTGTGGATGGTAATTATCAGCTGTGCGGGTATTCAGAGGTGCAGAGAAGAATTCATTTAATTCGTTAGCTGACACATGAAAAGTAGTTTCCGATTTTGCCTTTCCCACCCCCAAGCTACGGAGATCCTTCCATAGAGTCGTGGGCGTCAGATCGCTGCATACAAGGGAGCGAGCGTGCCTGATTTTAGCATTGCGAATGCATTGTTTCACTCTGTTCCGTAGCTTTCTATATTCTTCGAAACGCTCGGGTTTCGGATCTGCCTTGAAACGCCTGTGGGCAGCATCCCTATTAGTCATCATTTGACGTAATTCAGCTGTCAGCCATGGAGCATGAGATTTTCTTACACGGATTTTGCGCACAGGTGCATGTTTGTCATAGAGGGCAGTGAGTTTATCACCAAGTTCATTAATTTTGCCGTCGATTGTAGGTTCTCTGATTATTTGATGCCATGAGATGTCTGAGCAATCGGCTGTTAGAGCGTCAAGGTCAATAGTTTCATGTTCCTACAAGTTATGTAACGCGATTTGATCCTTGGGGGCTGCACAGAGTAGGCCAGGAATATTACATCATGTGCTGAGGGGCCAGGGGTCGATGTTTGACCAACATCTCTTACTTTGTCAGTCTCTTTCGTTGCGATAATGTCTATAAGAGTATGACTGTGCGCCGGATGGTGTGTAGGTTGTAATGGAAGACTGTTAATGCTATTGCAACTAAACAGTCTTCTTAGGTTTATTGCGGCGGGAGTGTCTCTTAGCAGGTCAATGTTCAAGTCACCCATTACGATGATATGTTCGTATTGATACTGAAGTGAATGTAATCCCGACCGGAAGGAACTCATTGAGCTTATTTTTGGCGGCTTGTACACGACGCCAGACAAGAGCTTCCGACTTTGTATATATATTTCAATGAACATGAATTCAGCCTCTTTTTCTTCAGCAGGGTTTGACGTACATAAGACTTTCGCTTTGAGGTCTGTTCGTATATACGCGCCGACCGCGCCACCTCATTTTTTTTATCTGTCTGCCCTAAGAAATGTGTACCCTGGGAGATGAATAGATGTAGAGGATATGTGTGGTTTCAACCACGTTTCGCATAAGAGGATTACGTGGTAGTTTAGTTGGTTGAAGAAGAGGCTAAGTTCTTCGTAATGAGCAGGTAAAGACTGGATGTTGCAGTTAGCTGCTAACAGCTCTGACGCATTCCGCTGAGCAGCCTGGAGCAGGGTGGCAGACTGGTTTGTCCCTTTGTTAGGCACTACCTGCAGCGAGGGGCACTGGCCGGTGCTTCCGCCAAGTGACATAACACAGGGGTGTCCGAGATTTTGAGCGCCCTGTTTGTGACTCCCCGAATGCCGAAAGAAAGGCGACTGCAAGAGATTTCCTGAGGTAGCGGGAGGATAGAAAATGGATTAGTGGTATTTGGTGCAAGGAGAATATAACCAAAATAGTGACGGCTGTGTGTCACTGTGTATCCTATGTCGTAAGAGGAGAAATGTAATTAGCGTATTTGAAACAGCTTAGCGTGGAAATAAGGGAAAGGGGAGTGATTTAAGAGGCTGATGCTGCCAGCAGAGAGAAGTAAGCTTAATAATTAATAGATTATCGTAGGAAGCTAGAATTAAATTGAGATTTACTCAAGTGATACTGGTAGTGATTATCAAAGGACGCTACAATTAGATTGAAATTTGCTAAAGTGATACTGATTTTTGTTATGAGCAATTTAAACCGAAGAGATGGGTGATTCATGAACTGAAGGAGAGACTAATAATTGCAATAGAACTATTATAGAGAATAAACTGAGAAAATGAAAAAAGTATTAGTAGTAACTAAAATTAAGTATTGGTTAGAGTTACAGATACAAAAAAATAGTAAAAAGTTAATACAGATACAAAAACAATTAGTTGAAGGTACAAATATGGGTATAATTAAAAAGTTAATACTATTACAAGACTATATCTGAGTATATGGCTGTTACAATTTGCAAATGGTGTTAAGTTTGCACTTTTGGCTCGAGTAGCTTCACTTAATACTATTCAGTTCTGTCATGTTTGTGACTGTCTTCTTTCCAGCTGTTTTAATAACCTTTTAGAATTTTAATCTTTTACATATGATGATGTATTGGATAAATTTAAATTCGACTGTTTGTCAATACAAATAATAAACCAATAGAGAGAAAGTTGAATGTGATATATGCAACATTTAAGCCATCTTTAACTTTAGAACATTTGAGAACATGGAATCATGAAAATGTAAAAATAAGTGATATAGAAATATGGGAGGACATAGAAAACTGACATTCTCTCTTTTATGACTGTAAAAGTAAAAGTAAATCATAAATACATATAAATAATTAACCAAAAATTACAAAATTACATTAAAGACTACTCAATATCTTTAAAACTTTTTCACTCTATATTTAAAAAGTTTGACATTGGAGAATACATAAAAACAAATTACTAGGTTATTCTGTTTGTTGAAGGAATGTGGTAGGAATTTTTTATTTACATTAGGAGATAG
The DNA here is from genome assembly GCF_023898315.1 of Schistocerca nitens. NCBI lineage: Eukaryota > Metazoa > Arthropoda > Insecta > Orthoptera > Acrididae > Schistocerca > Schistocerca nitens. Next base: position 60,011,772 of record NC_064615.1, read on the forward strand.
AGATAAATTATTTGATTTTTAATATCCATCTGGCACTGTACGATAATTTTCTAGAACAACTCTCTGATCATAGTGAAATGAGAGTTCCTTTTTAACCTGTTTTTTGACCAGATTTTTAGTATCAACATCTCTAGTCATCTAACTATACTCTAACTGTGTCTTTTCTTTCACATCACTCTCAATTAGCCTTATCACAGATGGGCCATTAACTTATAAATATTCTTGTAATTTAATGTGAATCAGCATAGAACGTTTTTCGTTTTTCTCATAACAATAACTCTTTGATACAGTTAAAGCCCAGTCTATAATCCATTTATTATCTCTTAACTCATCTGTCCATTTGCCTAACATACAGCCTTTCTCTAAATTGACTGTGCCATCATCAATATATATTACAGAGTCAGTGTCCAAATATATAACATTTCTTCTAAGATTATTTAACCTATCATACTATCTAAGTCTTGTATTTGATGTAGTCAATGGAGCTATGTTTTCCAAATAATAATCCTTAAAACTGTACCTCATCTGTACCTTATGTTCAGTAATAAAATCCACATCCAAACTATCTAGTCGATCATCCAGTAGTGTCTCATAAAATTGCTGTAAATCTGTGATATACTCAGTTTGAATCATATTTTGTCTTTGCCCAAGTTTACCCCATAACGGGTTAAGACATCTCTTAGAAACAGCTCGCTTTCCTCGTTTTTCCTTTATTCTACCACAATCCAAGTTAATATCAAGTTATTCATTAACTGTTTTGATATACTCTTCATCACTTTCAAAATTATGTGAACTGGCTTCTAATTTTATTTTCAAAAAGTCTTTCACATAATTTTTAAACATGTTACTTTTATCTCTAAAATCCCAAACTTCACCAACATCTAAAACCTTATACTGCATTTCCATACCCAACTTCACTTCATCTGTTACGGAAGTTCCAATAAAACATCTTTCTTTATCGCTGTGATTGCACATCCATAATTTTTCGTCTTCACATTTGACACACAAAGGAAACAACTGTTTTTCATTCTCATCGATTCGTTTACATAGAGGTAAAACAGGGTGATACAATTCTGTAGGTGCCAATGCTTTATATTTTATAAATCCATACAATTTTTTACTACAATATCTTTGTCTATATATATTTCTTTCATGTCGCTCAGTATAATAATCATAATATTTCACAATTGGATAAATGTTGCATACAACATATTTCTAATGTTTGTGCTAACATCATCAGCTTTAGCTCTTAATTTTGTAGCATTTGCTTGGCCACCATAACAAACATCTCTTGGATTCAATGGTTCGACAATTTCGGGTAACTTCCAATTTCTTAAGCTTTTTATACTCTGGTGAGTTAAGCCAATCACATTCCCATATTTTCCACTAAATTGTATCCAGCATTTGGTATTTCTGCACTTCTTGTTAATGTCTTTTGATAAAGGTCACACACTGCTGCCTTACTTTTATTGTTAATTATCTCACTTTGGAAACATTTTTTTTCAACCATGCCAGAAGAAACCATGATATTGATAAACAGTATTTCATTCTTCATCAAATCCGTTTACATCTGCACCAGCAATTCATACTTCACCATTAAGAGCATGTTGAATGTTGTTAATGTTTAAGCAGTTGAACCAAGCTATGGATTAAGAATGAGATTTTCACTCTGCAGCAGAGTGTGTGCTGATATGAAACTTCATGGCAGATTAAAACTGTGTGCCGGACTGCAATATCCTTTCTTTCAGGAGTGCTAGTTCTGCAAGGTTCGCAGGAGGGCTTCTGCAAAGTTTGGAAGGTAGAAGGTGCGGTACTGGCAGAAGTAAAGCTGTGAGGACGGGATGTGAGTCGTGCTTGGGTAGCTCAGTTGGTCGAGCACTTGCCCGCGAAAGACAAAGGTCCCGATTTCGAGTCTCGGTCCGGCACACAGTTTTAATCTGCCAGGAAGTTTCAAGCTATGGATTCTTTAATTGTCTTTCTGTTCTTTATCCAATGTAGCAATTGTATTTTTAGGTAAATACTTAGAACTGTAAATAGCTATGCAAACTCTAGCGATGAATAAATAAGACAATGGATCAATATTAACTATTGCTATAAATTGTTTTCTTAGTTCTAAAGAATCTCTTCTCAAAATGTCCATATTGGAATTACAATACATGTTAATCTTTTTCTTCATATTGAATACATAGTTTTCTTTAACTCTTGGGCTGTACCATGCTTCTCTATCTTTTGGCTTCATAGTGTTAGCAGAGTAATATTGAGTATGAGGAATTGGCCCTATCTAATTTTCATTTTCTTGTGTATTGAACAAATGAGGGAAGCAGCATTTCTTCAATTGTTTCAGATCAAATGTTTTTGAAAAACTACTAAGACCCCTTGGACAAATTTACTGCTATCTATAAAATTATGCCTAACCATTTGATCTGCAATAAATCGGTTTAGCTCCTGTGTGGATGGTTTATGGCTTTATTGTATTTTCAAGACAGTACTTCAAAGTGGATGGCATTGTGACCTGTTGCATAGTGGTCTACTAATGTATGATAACTGTTTTTTTTTTAGATATCATCCAACTACAGAACTCATTATTTGTCTTAAATTTGTAAACCGTATCTCCAATAAAATTGCGAACAATTATGATATTTGGAATTTGTGTTCCAGTTTCTTGTTGAGATTCATAATCAAACCATATATCTCTCTTAGCATAGGTACAATTCACCCTACTGGTTAAGCCTTTTTCACAACATTTGTACTATTCACCTGTAACTATTTTATTGCATTCGAAGCATTGGTAAACATAAAAATCTTTGAATTCACCATTAACGTAGCAACCATTTTTATTATAATTTGGGAAACCTTGCACTATAAAATCCTCACAGCTATTCTTTCACAGATACCTCCTTTATGCAACTTCTATTGCATGTAACAGTTATGATTTTGAATTTTCACTGTTTGTTTACAATTCCTGCGATGTTCAAAGCCACGTTTATGTCTTTTAGATCTCAAACAAATCTTTTTGCATTCTTCACATTTGTAAGCTGTATCACAAACTTCTTGGTTCTTTTTTAAGCATTATTCATTATAACAGTATCTGTTACACTTTTCACAATAAATCTTAATTTCTACACTTTCATGTTCTGTCCTATTTTACATCTGCATTGGTCCTTGTTGTTATGTGGCTTATTACAGTTATCACAGAAATTTGATGACCCTAAGAAAGCTGTCATACCGTTAATTACATCAAAATTGTTATGATCTTTATACAGATAAATCTTTTTTTCTTTCTCAGGACTACTATAGTTAACTGAATTGAAATTCCCAGCAATTACAACAATTATTTGGATATCCAACAATTCTTCAATGTTTTTAATGTCAATCCAGAGTAAATCCTTCTTCGTTGCATTCACCCAACTGATTACAAAATATGTCAGTCATCTCTTACAGTAATCAGTATTTTTCTCATTCTGTAATTTTCTTAATGTCATTCGTAGTTAGATCTCTGCCCAAGATATTATTTGTGTGGTATTTTAGTGCCACAATTACTGCTCTAGGACAACACAGATTATCATAATTTTTATTTGTTGTGATATATCTATTAGTCTTTTTGTCTTCAGCTGGATTTATAATTTTTTTATCTAAACAGCCTTGGCCTATGGGAACTACAATCATCCGAATATTAAATAAGGTATCTGCCATATCAGTAGTCTCATCAGATGTTAGGAGATCCCTCATTTTATTGCAGAAAACGTGAATAGATACTCGAGTATTATGTGATGCTTTATATCCTGTGGAAATAGGATAAAACACTTTTGGATTGATGGTAGTTATATTCAGCTTATCTCCTTTCCTGAAATTAGTTCTCTTTTTTGCTACTACAAGCTTAGAATTGAGTGCTTTCGTTATATAATCTGTTTTATCACTGAAAGTACTGAATTTGGAAATACTGACATCATTAAAAACGATTTGGTAGTCTCTAATCTCAAATAAATGCATTTAAGATGGCTCAGTCTCTTTTTTTTTTTTTTGCTTCAATACGTTGCTACTGAATGGATAAATTTGATCTAGTCTGATAATTTTTTCATCACTCAGTGGAAGAGTCTTTTCAATAACATCACCATCAATCCTATAAAAATAATTTATGTCAGGTACGCGTTTTGGTCTTGATCTAGTATTCTGGAATGATTTCAAAGGAAACTGAAAGTCCTGCAACCCAATAGCATTAACTAACTCTGATTACTTTAATTTACTGTATACTTTAATACCAAGCTTTTTAGCTCGAGATTTGAGTACATGTACATTCAAATTATTGAGACTTTTTATAGGAGGAGGTAAATTTTTGAAACAAATTAATTAAGTGATCTTTTCTAAATCAGCAGTTTACTTGTAAATTATTCCTTCTGCAATAATCATGGAGTGATGTCACTGCAAACTCTCTCGGTGAGGGTTCCATTCAATTGTCTTTTTTAGGAAAATTTGTTCATTACATTTTTGAAAAATAGGCAGTGGTAAATTATTTTAAAAGTTTTAATTAATTAAATGACCTTTTTTTAAATCTGCTATAAATTCGGAAATAATTCCTTCGGCAATAATCATGGAGTTGAGCCACTGTAAACTCTCCCAGTATGGCTTCCTGTTAGTTAAAGACAGAAAACACTAGCTTTGCGGAAAATGAGCGTTTTCATTTTCAGTTATTTTGATGTGTCAATTTATCTATAAATGTTTATTGAGAAAACTTTTAAATTTTTCTTTTCCACATGTACACACTATTTTATTTTTTCACAATCTTCTAGTTGGCAAATCTTGCACCTATATGAGAACTTGTTCCTGGATGTATGAATTAAGTAAAAACAACTAAAATCTTTAATTTCGTGACAACCAATACTTTTTACAATGTGCTTCACTTCGTTGTTCTGTATTTAACTAGTGTTGATTGGAGAAGGCAAGAAAATCTTTCATGTCCTTAACTTTTTCCAAAGGATTCTTATAATTAGGTACAAGCTCTTTAAAATAATTTTTTATTCTTATTACCTATGTTTTTCTTTACACATAAGTGAAAGGTTATCCATTGTATATTTATGTGAATGCTAGTTATCAATTGCATTTTTTACACTTCTGCAACACTACCATTTCTTGAGTCAAGTTTTAATTAGATGAATTAAAATTATTCCTTAATAAATGAATCCGCTTTCTTGTTGCTGTGGTGTAGATAGTTGTATAGATAAAATATTTACACTGTTTATTTTCTTCCTATCACTAGCATTTTTACTGTGTATTTTTTTATCTCAATTATGAGCTTACTGTACAATATGCTCTTCATGAAAAGGAAATTTTAATCTATAATGACACACCCCTAAGCCAATTACTAATGGAATTACAGGCGCCAGTGATCTGATGCATAATAAAATTAACAGAGCGCTATATAATTACATGGCTGACGAGTGTCAACAATCAAACATTAAACAGACTTAATGTGATTTTATTAAGTAAGGAATCTCAGGTTCCCTGAATTCCAGGGCGTAAATTTTTATACTGCACATTTTTAAAAGGAATTACACTCAAACAAAATCATATTCCATATACAGAGTGCTATAGAGTTTTCATTTACCTATTATATTTAATTCGATATAAATGGATATCCTACTGAAGAAGCTAAATGATTAAAACAGTTCCAATTTCTTTAAAACAAATTGTGAGCTAGAGGTAAATGAATTGTATTATATTACAGACTGTGAATGTATAAAACAATAGGGAGATATGGAGAGAATATTTCTATGGAGCTTGATGATAAATTTAAAATTATTTTGGTGGCCAGGTTTAATAAAATAATCTGTAACATGGACTTCCACTTTTTTGAAGATGGTTATATTAAACTAAAGTATAATGGAATGAAGAAAACTAAAAGTAATGATACGAATTTCATAATCTGGAGTTCACTGTTTGAATAAATTTTTATTGATTTACTTTTTTGTATCTTAATTTTCTGGGTGGGTTGATCAATAAATAATCATCTAGTGTGCTCAACCTGCCCAGTTACTACTGGTACCATTGGGCCTTCATGGCCATTTTGGGCAGAGTTTAGTTTGTTTCAGAATTGACTGAGCAAGTGCAGCAGGCATGGAGCACCATCCCACAAATCAACATCCATTACCTGTACAACACAATACACATAAGTCTGCATGCTTGCATTCAACATTCTAGCGGTTACACCAGTTATTAATGTCCCAGAATTTCACATTGGCAAAGGTGTAGTTCATGGTTACATTAACCTGCGATTTTACAATGTTTATCACATAAGTATGTTACCTACACAAACGTATTCCTTGAATTACATAACTCTATTGTCTGGGATTGCAACCTTTCCTCTGTCAGTGTCTCTGTATTCAATCAGAGGTAATTAGTCGCCTTGCAAAAACATGTTTGGATTTTATTTGTTGTTGAGTTTGGGAAATAACAGCATCATCATTGGCACTATCTTCTCTGATTGTTCTTTAGACGAAGTGTCCAATGTCGGAAAATTAGCAATAGCAGGTCAGATCATGTTGAACAGGTATTAATGATAAAAAGAACCAAGATACAGTCATACACCAAAGTAGTAAACAAAAGATTGAGAGTTATTAATCCAACTGAAATGCAAACTTTTTAATGTCAGTGTCGATGTGGAAGCTTGGCAAGAAGTCTACAAAGCAAACAATTTCAACAACAAATGCAAAATATTTCTTCAAACAATATCTCATTCTCTAATAGCATTTTCCCATTGAACATCTTCAGGCAGATGTGCTGTAGGAATGAGTAACTGATATGGGTAACTAATAGCACTAGAATACTGTGTAGAAGAAAACGGGTGCTGTATCATTTAATGAAGGATGGTCTGGCTATGGGAACAGAAATTTATTTCAGTCAGTACTGCAAATTGCAAAAGAATATCATCAAACGTCAGAAAGGTTAAAACAATGCCTTACACCAGCAGTATAAAATGATCCCAGAACAAAATTAAAACTATATTGTCAGTTGTGATAGAGGTATGAGGGTAGAATGGTGGTGTCCAACGTAGTAAACCTCGCTTGCATGAGAATGAAACAGTTATTGAACTACCAGAGTTGCCTCAAATCCTCACTAGCCACTGCATGTCCGTTTTTGGCAAGTTAAATAAAAATTTTATTCTTACATGTAAATACGCTAAACTTTCGAAAGCTGGCATTCTGCACAACGCAGCTACAGCAAACGAGAAAAGATGATATGGAATCAATTATTGGATCATTAAGAGTAAAATATTCAATGCCTGCGTAGAAACCTCAAGTATGTTACGAAGATCAACAAATATTACTTCTATGCTCAGTCCATCTGGGTATTTTCTTTCAGGTGTGATTAATTTCCTGGCATTCTGAAAGACTCGTTAGCGAAACTGCTTTTAAAATAGTGCGAAGGAGATAACGTAGACAGTTACCACTCTTATTCATAGTTACCCGAAATCATTATTTAATTCAGTCAGAAGAAAATATATCAAGCGGTAACAACCATTAAAAACAAAGGAGAGAAATAATTATCAAGTTACGCTACTGTTGCCCAGAATCGGAACACCAGTTGCATTCGGAGACGCGAGCAGAAGATCGCAAGATGCAAGGCGTAGTTGAAAGACCAGAAGGTCCATGGTGTGTTCTCCTCTGCAGTCACAGTTGATGGTAACAACAAGGAAGTGCCCTTTTGTGAAGGTTACTCCCGGATTTTTCAATTCCAGACTAAAGGTGGCCGAATGGCCTCTACACGATCCAGTTCTGTTCATGCACTGGTGGGAGGGCTTCCGAAGTGGGTGTCAGGGCAAGTTATTTTTAAGTCGAGAAATCGACAGTTGTCTCCTATTTGGCACCAGTGTTTTCTAAAATTTCTGGAAATGTTATGAACACCAGAGTAGTGCAACATCTGATTTCCAAGATACGTTTCTAAACGTTCTAGCCGGCCGGAGTGGCCGAGCGGTTAAAGGCGCTACAGTCTGGAACCGCACGACCGCTACGGTCGCAGGTTCGAATCCTGCCTCGGGCATGGATGTGTGTGATGTCCTTAGGTTAGTTAGGTTTAAGTAGTTCTAGGTTCTAGGGGACTTATGACCACAGCAGTTGAGTCCCATAGTGCTCAGAGCCTTTTCAACCATTTTTTTCTAAACGTTCTAGAATGAATACCTGTTCTTTTTTCGAAGCTCAGAATCATTATGGCAAGTACAAAATCCTTTCTGAATTGCTAAATACTGAGACGAATTGAAAAAAAAAAAAAAAAGAAAACCAACGTGCAATACATCGATGTATAATAAATCATTCCGAGGCTTAACATTTCTCAATATTTCTCAGTAAATATTTAATGTTTAAAGGTGTGAACCCTAGAGGAGAAGAATATTATTTACTTTTCTTAATTTACACGTGGTAAAAGCCTTATCTACCACACACCAGTTGTACCAGCCTGTTCCACTTTTTTCTATCGAGTGCACCGTTTGTCCATCGCAGCTTTGTCCTCCTGAATGTTATGTCTTCATTCCTTACTTTTTTGTTATCCTCCATTCCATGTGATGTTATTAATACACAGGTCCAAAAGTTTTCCTTAGTATTTTTCTTTCGAATATTAACAGTTTTTCTTCAATTTCCTCTCCAAATATTAATGCTTGACATCTGTATGATGCTACCCTCATAATACACTGAGGTGACGAAAGTCACAGTATACTTCCTAGTATCGTGTCGGATGTCCTTTCGCCAGGTGTAGTTGTAGCAGCTCGTAGTGGCATGGACTCAAGTCGCTGGAAGTCCTGCCTCTATAGCCGTCCATAATCGCGAAGGTGCAGGATGTTGCTCATAAACTGGTCTCCGTAAACATTCTACGGGACTGATATCATGAGATATAGATGGCGAAATCATTCGCTTTAAATGTCCAATATGTTAAAAGAAATTGTGAACAATTGTGGCCCAGTGACATGAGATCGTTGTTAGGGAACATGAACTCCAATAATGGCTGCAGATTGTCTCCAGGTATCTGAACATAGCCATTTCCAATCTGTAGTCAGTTCAGGGGGACCATAGGAGCCAGTCCATTCCATGTAAACACAGCCGACTAGATTACCTGGCACAGTGCCGTGACGAAAGTCAAGGGATACCTTCTAAAATCGTGTCCGTCCTTCTCTTCCCCGGCGAAGTGCAGCAACTGGACGTGGTATGGACTCAACACGTCGTTGGAAACCTTTTTCAGAGCCATGCTGCCTGTATAGCAGTCCATAACTGCGAAAGTGCTGTCAGTGCAGGATTTTGTGCACAAACCGATTGCTCGATTATATCCTATAAAATAGCGGTGAGATTCATGTTCGGAGATGTGGGTGGCCTAATCATTCGCTCGAATCGTCCAGAATGTTCTTCAAACCAATCGCGAACAATTATGGCCCCATTACGTGGCGTATTGTCATCCATGAAAATTCCATCATTGTTTGAAAACATGAGGTCGTTGCTGCAAATGGTAGCCAAGTAGTCGGAAATAACCTTCTCCGATCAATCATTCATGTAAACGCATCCCACACAATTACTGGAGCCACCACCAGCTGGCATACTGACAGTTGACAACTTGGGTCCATGGCTTCGTGGGCTCTGCGCAACATTCGAACCCTACCATGAGCTCTTACCAAGTCAAATCGGCACTCATCTGACCAGTCCAACAGTTTTCCATTCGTCTAGGGTCCAACCGATATGGTCACGACCCTAGGCGAAGGGCTGCTGTCGACATCGTGCTGTTAGCAAAGTCAGTCTCGTCGGTATGTGCTGACATAACCCATTAACATAAAATTTCGCCGCATTTTCCTAACGGATACTTTCGTCGTGCGTGATAAGTTGATTTCTGCCTTATTTCACGCAGTTAGCACCGACAACTCTGAGCAAAGCCACTACTGTCGCCCGTGACATTCCAGCCGTCGGCTACTGCGTTGTCCGTGGTAAGAGGTAATACCTGAAATTTGGTTGTCTCAGCACACTCTCGGCACTGTGAATCTCGGAATACTAAATTCACTAACGATATCTGAAATGGAATGGCTCATGCGTCTAGCTCCAACTACCATTCGACGTACAAAGTCTGTCAATTCCCCTCGGGTACCAATCATCACGTTGGAAACCTTTCCGCAAGAAACACCTGAGCACAAGCGACAACTCTGCCAATGCACTGTACTTTTATACCTTGAGTACGCGATACTCCTGTCATATGTATATGTGGATATCGCTATCACATGACCTTTTTTTTCATCTCAGTTAAGTCCATTGTTACAAACAGATGGTTAAGTTAGTTCTGTGTAATTTTTGTCTTTAAAATTTTGGTAAAACTGAAAAGATTTCCACGCTGTTTCTAGATGGGTATCTGTTTCTACGTAGGTCCGTTCTTTTGCTGTTGCCAAAACGGCTCCCTAAGGAATTCAAGAGGTCGATTGACTTGAAAGTGAATCCATTTACAACCAAAGGTGTAACACTTCCAATTTTCCGATGACGAGATATTCCGTCTTTGCTTCATCAACCTGTAATCCTGCTTTCTCTACTGCTTTGTAATAATTTTCCATCATTCTAATAAATTCTGTTTTGAAACTACTTATTAATTCTACTTCATATGCTTAGGCAAGTCTATCAGTGATCAGTGGATCCTTTTTGGATTAGTTTTAGTAAATTTTCTATCGGTTTTCTTTGGAAATGGAAATGAGCGTTTGGCGTCATGGTGATGAAGACAACACAACAACGAGTCCCTGAGCGGAGAAAATCGCCGACCCAGCCGGGAATCGAGCCCGGGCCCGTAGGACGGCAATCCGTTACGCTGACCACTCAGCTATCGGGGCGGACATCCCTATTCTCTGAGATGGGATAAATAATATACGTGAAATGGCATCTCCTCGTTTCAGTCCAGTGTACACCTCATAATTTTCAGTTTCTCTTTCATGTGTGTTAGCACGACATAAAGTACCTTGTCGACACATTTTAAGTAACATGATTAACTCTGAAGGTGTTTCAGATTCCCTCTTTACATTTACGAGCGGCTGTCGGTGTATTCAGGCCGTTTTGAAATCTAGAAATAATATGAGGACATCTACCCTGAATTACCACCGGGTTTATCCCTGGTAGAAGAACGGTTAAATAGTGCACTCAGTTTCGGGACGATAACTGAGGAGCTACTTGTATGAGTAGTTGCGACTCGACGGTCTGGGACGTATGCGGAAACGGCCGCGAGAGTGGCGAGCTGACCACATGATGCCCGTCCATAGCGCACCCGCATGACGCCGTATGGTTGGTTGGTTAATTTGGGGGAGGGTACCAAACAGCGAGGTCATCGGTCTCAGTGAATTAGGACAGGATGGGGGAGGAAGTCGGTCATGCACATTCAGAGGAACCATTCCGACATTTGCCTGAAGCTATTTAGGAAAAATCACAGAAAACCTAAATAAGGACGGCCGGACGTACTCCCGAATGCGAGTCCAGTGTGCAAACCACTGCGCCACCTCGCTCGCTGACGTCACATGGCAGAGGATGACACGGTGGCCTATAGACATCCCTTGGGCATTCATGACCTGGACGAGGAGTACGTGTAAATGATAATGTGGAGGATCAATTTATGCAGAAGGCCCATTAGTATTCCTCAATTAGTTCTTCAGTTATTGGAATCAGCTCGATTCATAAACAAATTGACAGGATTTTATATATGACACCCAGTAAACTAATTTCTCTGTAGTTATCACACACGAGGATTTCATTCTTCATAAACATGTGGCATGTAATTGCGATTGGCTCGTCTCGTATAGTTTCTTCTGATTTGTTTCAATTAAATTCTGTAGTTCTGATTCTAGGTGTGTACCTGCATTTTTTAATAAACTGAGCGTATTTATCGTCCTCGCCGCAAGCCTTGTTATTCATTAATTTCTTTATTCCTTGCTGTATTTCGTTTACTGAAGACATAGACTTGTAAAATAACCATATCAGTTTCTTCTAGTTTCAAGTACGACCGAGGATCATAGCAGTTGAGTAGATGTGAAAAGTATATCTTCCGCCGTTTTTTTTTTTTTATGTGACTCTTGTTGGTCAGTATTCTCCTATGTTGATACTTTATAAATTGCTCTATTTCAGTGATTTTGCCAAATGATTTTAGTGTGTTTTGATAGATGTGCCTTGCTCTGCGGTGCTTCACATCATCCTCTGCTTCTCTTATCATATTCTTGCACTGTTTGTAACACCATAGCTTAGACATTACATACCTTTTGTCGATTCACTTAGCTTTCTATTTTGTTCAACGCCCCATCGTTGAACTTCTGTAATTAGTGAACGATTAATTCGATACTGCAATGAAGTATAATCTCTGTAATCATTTTTTGTCTTCCTCATATAATCTCTTTGGTTAAACAATCTCTTTGGTTATCTTTAAAATCAAATAATTTTATTTAAATAATTTTGTGTACAACTACCAATATATGCAAATGTTCGGTTTTAATTAATATGTTTGGCTGTTGTTATGTAATTGCTGATTCTAACTTAGGCTTCTTAGTTATTCTGTGTTTAAAGGTGTTGTGGTTCGCCTCGGGAACGTAACTGTGTAGCGTGCGCAAATGGTGGTTGGCCTTGGCAGAAAAGGTGGAATTAAGTGTCAGTCGGGGACGAGCTACCAAAATGTGAACTGCCCATGTAAAAGTTGTATATTGTGCTGGTTCCGAGAGAGGCTTTTCCTGACGCTTACCATTGTCTCGGATGGATGGATAAAGAGCTGGAACTATTCTGAAATTGGTATCTATCATCGCCAAAAGAAATGACAGAGTCCAGCAATTCTACCTGCAAATCCAGCTACCAACACGACGTCGCCACCACATTGCGCAATCACTGTAAAGGAATACTATAGTAATGCACAGTGAAGGAGCAGCTTATTGGATGTGTTAGTGTGCTCAAATATAAGGTAATTTATAACTGAGTTTATGTACCTACCTCGATTTTTTTCCTTATCATAACACCTCTGAGGTTCGTCTCCGTTTCAACTAAAGTGATTACCAAGTGTCCTTATTGAAGGAACATTAAAGCTTAGTGTTTTAACTAATTAATGCCTCTTGAACATAGTAAAAAGAAAGTTAAAGTGAATGTGGCTAGTGAGTGAACTAAAGTAAATGATGCTTGCTGAAAATAATTTTTATATTAAAACTGCTTATTAATATGTTGTTGCCAACTTCAAAATTAAAAGTTCTTAAAACTGAGGCTTATGAAGTTTTGCTTAGTAAATGATCACATTGCTGCCTGTTGTAAATCGCAAAAGGTGAGCCAGTATCTTACAAATATGTCTATATTGTGTCTCACTGTAGTAAAAGTTGAAAACTGCAATTGTGGTCAGTTATGTACTCATGCTTGCTAAGCATTTGTTTCTCTTGTGTATTGAAAGTGCATATTAACAGTGTAATATGATCCATAGTTTATCCTTTATGCTCTTGATAAATAACAATTAATAGAAAGACCGCTACCTATAAAAACAGTAACTTCTTTTATTCAAAAGACAGTGAGAAGTAACCTGTTAGTGAATTCCATTCAACTTTCATTCTAAATAGAAAAGTATTTAGCTGAGAGAGACTTAACCTGTGACCAGTTCCTAATTTTGCAGTGAATTACATTTACAATTTTTTGTCAGATAGAAAAATGTTTGAAAAGTAATACTGAACCTATGTGCAATTTATGATTCTACAGTGAATATTAATAGTAATGTTATAAAGACCATTCAGTTTGAATAAGCCCTGAAAATAATAGTGTGTATTGTTATCTGTTATATTTACGCCAATAGTTTGTTCTGCTCTAGCTGTCAACTCCAAACTTAACGTTAACACATGCAGGTGTCAGCGTTTATTGCACTCGCGAGTGGCATAATATAGGTTGTGTTTGTCCGTTAAAGTTAATTTCTTAAACAAGGATGTTAATTATTCTCATGCCTAATTAGGCTGGCGACCGTTTTTTATTCTTGGAACAGTGTGGATAAGTAAATTATTGTTTGTTACTGTTTGAATATTTACGTAATTCTGACTTTCGCTTCCGATAAGCTACCTTCGTTAGGTACAACACGGTCAACAAAACAAAATTCCTCTCAGAGGGTAACACTGCTCTGCTTCTTCATACTATAATTACTTGAACAAGAATAATTTCGCCATACGAACTGCCTTCAGCTTTGAGGTTATGGTATAGTAGTAGCAGATGGAAGAGTTATATTTCCTCTGGTCCTAACCTTCGATTGTTTCTGGCGGACTTTATGCTGTCATTCCTTCAGTGTCATACACATATAACTGGAATGAGGAAATGTGAGGAGAAGGATGTTACTGCTCAAAAATTTAAGAGTTGCCACAAGAATTCCTAAAGCGAAGTTTCGTGAACACCAGTTCGCATGGTCTCATTGCCGCGTGGGGTAGCAATATCTGGTGCCAGGTCACAACCAGAAAAAGAAGTAGGGGGAACAAGGCGCTTGGAAACCTAAGCGTCCTAGGTTTCAAGTAGGTGTTTTCCTAGAAATAAAAGAAACGGAGGAACATTGAAGCCCATCGCCTCATAAACGTTTATTTCATTACGGATGGGCCGATTTCACGCTGCGAGAAAACCGAGGAAACACAGCTGACATGGCCTATACCAGGAAGTAACGCAGCATTTGTCTAAGAGAATTTAAAGGAAACATAGAAACTTAACTCAAAAATGGCTGGAAGTTGGTCTGAAACACGATCTTCGAGAAAACCACCATTGCCCTACGTCTTCCAGTTTGTTTTAAACAAGGACGGACAGTTCTTACGAAACTTTCTTTAGTCATAATTAAATATTTCAGTATCTCTTCAGCTTCTTGTGTTGTTGGTAATTTTTACCCTACTCATAAAAACGCAACCACAAACTATAGTAATAGTACACCAGTGTCCAACCCTGCTGAAGCAAAATCAGTTGTGCTAAAACCTCTCTTTAGAAATGCGAATTTGTTCAAGCAACGTCGATATAAGATTGAAATGTTAGTAATTCCTATGTGGAAGAAGAATGGGTTACAGCGGTACCACTTGATCTGGATTCGGAGCTATGAAAATTTGCTCTGCTCTTTGGAGGTGACGTGCGGAACGCATATGTTTGAGCCCCTGGGGCGCGTGAATTCAGCCGTCGATACCAGATGTGAAACTTCGTTTGCGCCGAGTGTCGTAACGAATAGCATTAGCGTAATTCTCTTCGGGCCCGAAATGACAGTATTCGTTACTGAATTTCCGTCCAGTCTTTTAACGACAGACAAAATTATTGACACTTCTGCAGTGAAAGGCATAATGTCCTTGTAGCTCATGGTACAATTACTGCGGGGGCAATATATTCTTTATGGATAATCAGTTTTTCTTTACAACTCGTTCTCTAAATTCAGATCACTGTTATCACATCAGGGCGTTGTAGAAAAATTCACAACCCTTTGGGAATTACATCACGCACTTTTTATAACACGATGAGCCTGAACAAATGGGACACGTACCATCAGTCATTTTATTCAACCACGGATCGATCCTCAGTACTGATTTATTGTTTCTAGTTTAATGGTAAGGTAAGCACGTGTGCCTCACAGCTTATGATTGTGATTGGTTGAGATGTTTTTGGCTTTATTCACATTATTTTTGAACATTTCTTCAGACAAAGGATACAGCTTATCTCAATGTTCGTAATTCCATTAGCATCGCATCAGTTTCTTCATCCGAATAAAAATCAAGGGCCATTTATTTGCAACAAAATTTTGATATGCAAAAAATAATTGTATTACTTTCTTTCACTTTTCTTTCCTTCTGAGAACCGATCCGTTACAGAACTCAATTATTTTACGATAGGAATAGAACAGATATTGAAATAGAACAGAGTTATTCCCATTTCGGAACATTTTTGAGAAAATCATCAGTATGGAATATACCTTGCGGCCAAGGGAATCTTCCGAAAAGTGACACTGCTTTTTATATATATATATATATATATATATATATATATATATATATATATATATATATATATATATCTGAATGGTAATTTGTTCCTGAGAAAAATATGGAGGCCAGTTCCGTTTACGCCTGTCTGTCAGTGTGTGCTTAACACAGGAAACTCGATTACTTGTTCGCGATCTATGGCAGGGCACCTGTGGTTTGTTCTGGCATTCTTTAATTCATTAAGGAATTCTTGAATGGCCCATCGGTTAACATGTGTGCTTCCCAGCCTGCTTGCAAATTTCAAAGTTCCTCTTTTGTCAGTTTGGTTGGAAGCCAATTTGTTACACAAAAGTCGCTGATTTCGTTTTGCATTTTTACTGTTTGTAATAATTGTATTGCAACATTTACTTCAGCGCATTATTTTATTCTCAAGTGTAATATTAAGCAGACGTAAATACAGAAGCCATCAAATTCAGTCCCTTAATTTAAACAATTGAAACTAACGTTATTTTACAAATTTACGATATTATAGCTTAATGCAATCCACAAACCAAGTACTGCATGATTCTGTTACATGTATGATTTTGAGGTTGAGAGAGATCCACCATATGAATGCCGTTTATGTTTTGCATTACAGAGAAAAACGGGAGGTAAGTTTTGTACGATAATTTAGGTTAACTAGTGTGTAAGCTTAGGGACTGATGACCTTAGCAGTTAAGTCCCATAAGATTTCACACACATTTGAACATTTTTTTTTGACAAGTTTTGTTACGGCTTTACTAAGTGCGAAGGTGTCAAGGAGATACTTCTTCGACTCCAGTGGCAAACGTTGCAAGAAAAGCATGATGAATCAGTGTGTGGGTTGCTATCAAAATATCGGGGACATAAATTCATAGAAGAGTTAATCAATACAGACTGACGTGTCAGAAGTGATGGGATACCTTCTAAAATCGTGTCCGTCCTCCTTTTGCACGGCGTAGTGCAGCAGATCGACGTGGTATGGACTCAATACGTCCTTGACAGTCGCTTTCAGAAAAACTGAATCTTGCTGCCTCTATAGCAGTTCGTAACTGTGAAAGTGCTGGCGGTGCAGGACTTTGTGCATGTAATGAAAGCTCGATTATATACCATAAACTTTCGATGGGGTTCATGTTGGGCGATACTGGTGGCCAAATCATACGCTCGAAATTTCCAGAATGTTCTTCAAACCAATCGCGAATAATTTTGGCCCCGTTCCGTGGCAAACTGTCATCCATAAAAATTCCATCATTGTTTGGGAACATGACGTCCATGAATGGTCGCCAAGTAACCTTTTCCTATCAGTGACTGATGCAAACACAGCAGACACGATTACTGAAGCCACCACCGGCTTGCACAATGCTTTGTTGATAACTTCGCTCCATGGCTTCATCAAGTTTGCGTCACACTCGAAATCTACCATCAGTTCTTACTAAGTGAAATCGGGACTTATATAAACAGGCCACGGGTTTCCATTCGGAAAGGGTCCAACCGATACGGCCAAAAGCCCAGGAGAGGTGCTGCAGGCGATGTCGTGCTATTAACGAAGTCACTCGCAAAGCGTTGTCCGTTGTGAGAGGTAATGCCTGAAAATTGGTGTTCTCGGTACGCTCATGACACTGCAGATCTCGAGATACTGAATTCCCCAACGATTTCCGAAACAGAATGTCCCATGTATCTAGCCCAACTACTATTCCGCGTTCAAAGTCTTTTAATTCCCCCTGTGCGATCATAACCGCGTCGGAAATCTTTCTAGATCGCCTGGGTGCGAACTACAGCGCCACCAATTACCGCTCTTTTATACCTTACGTACACGATACTACCCTCGTCTGCAAGTGTGGATATCGCTATCTCCCCTAGTATATCATGAGAAAAGCATGTTAGCTTAAATTGAATTGTAGCTCAGACGGAGGCTTACTGAGAATCGAAATTCACTCAAACAATCGTAACTTTAGGCCAATAGGAGGAAACTGACAATGGTACACAAAGTACCTTCCACCACATAGCGAAAAGTTGCTTGCGGAGTACAGATGTAAATGTAGTACAAGATAAATACAGATAGCAAAGCGGTTCCATAATCAAATAAAATGAAACTGATGTTGCGAAACACGCTGTTTTTTTTTTCATTTGCACAAGGATGTAATGGCCAAATCGTTAATATGGGATGACAATTATCAAACAATACGAAATAAAATCGTATTAACTTCTGAACGGTTTGCGCTGCGACGTTCAAACTCCACGGTTAGACGCGGGGCATGATGGAAATTAATATGCGCATTATGAGTTGGTTTAGCGACGAAACCCACTGTCATTTCGATACGTTTGTCAATAAGCAAAATTTGCCCATCTGGGGGGACTGAGAATCAGCATTCGGCGATCGAGGAGTCTCTTCAGCCTCGACGGGTCACTATGTGGTGTGCAATGTCCAGTCACGGAAAAATCTTTGCGATATTCCTTGACCGCATGGTGACTACCGAACGGTAAGTGAAGAATCTGAAGGATTATTTCGGCCCCGTTACCCAAAGTGACCCTGATTCGATAATGTGTGGGCCACGCGAGATGAGCTCGACCCCTTCAAAACAGGAGAGTGTTTGATGTCCTGGAGGAGCACTTTCGAGGCCATATTGAGGCTCTGAGGTACCCAGAGGCCACTGGCATGGGCCCCTACTGACCGCCATACTCTCCAAATCTGAACACATGCAACACCTTTATATGGGGTTATATTAAAGATAAGGTATACAGGAATAAGCCCAAAACCATTTCTGAGCTGTCAACAGCCGTTCAGGAGGTCATTGACAGCATCAACGTTCCGGCACTTCAATGGGCCATGCAGAATTTCGCTATTTGTTTGCGCTACATCATCGCCAATGATGGCAGGCATGTGTTTGCATGCCGTAGTAACTAATTTCCTTTTTTTCATATAGTTCAATAATTGCCATCCTGTTGATATATCACGTCATCGGATACCTTAAAAGTTAATGATACATTGAAAATAATATTGCATAGAAAGAGAAGAAATGTACAGAAAAAAACTGAATCTACACATTCTAACTACAGCTGCAAGATGCCAGTCGTTCAAGTGTAGTTTGTACCTTGCAGCATACATGTTGTTGGGGCTCGTCCGAGAAAAGTGGATAGATGTTGGTAATATTAAATGTCAGATATGAATGGTACTTCACTTTATTTTGCACTTCAGACCAACATTCGGCTACGATGCCACGGACACAGTTTTCGCATCATAACCCAACAGAACGGGGTATTCACGAGCCGATAGAAGCGGCTTCTTTCCGTTACTTTCACCCACTGACGACTCAAACGTTTGTGACATTTGTGGCAGACGCTGTTTACAGAATAGACGACATTGTAACCTCTCCTACCGCGACCATTGAGTATTATTAATTGAACACACTGTTATCAGCTTATATATACTGGAATATAGAGAGGGTATTATTTACGTACTTTGCACTTTGCAACCTCACACAGTACGCTCTGCTCCAGTCTGGTGCTTTCTAACAGAGGCTATCTCTTGTCAGTGAACAGTAGACCTATTACATTCAAAATGAATTCAGAATATACGTATAATATCAATACGAATATTATACTAAATACTACAATACACAAAAAACTATAACTTTAAAATATCTTACGTCTGGGCATCCCTGTTAACGCCAGTTCTGATTAAAGTACTTACTCATAAACTGACTACATTATATGTTAATGTAAGAACAGAACTAAGACACCAGATCGTTTGAAGTTCGTTGTTGTAGTAATTTACTTATTTTATTTTTGCCTAATTTTGATTAAAGTATTTGCCCATACATCGACTTTGTTACATGCAAACAAAACCTGATAACGTTTCTGTGCAAAATAGGTCTATGTTATATTTTCGTATGAAGATACTTGTAACCGGCAACAGCTGTGTAGCACATACTGTATGCTAGAAACATTTCTTGTCTACGGCGTGTATACACACACAACCTGTGAAGAGTGAGTGATTTGTTACTGACTGCCCATCACAGTGGATGGTTATAGATAGATATTAACAACGAATCCGCCCATACCGTCGCAGTAAGAACACAATTCCTTTCCGTTCCAAATCGCCAACTAACCAACTCTCATGGCGTTGCATTACAGCACGTTCCATTTTCTTGTCACAGAGCCAGCACCCAGATATACGATCTGAAATAGTTACGAAACCTCCTTTGCACCAGTTCGAAAACCGATTTCTGGAATAAGTAACTATTTCGACAACGTGACTGGCTGCATTTCTGTATTTGTAGTGAACAGACAGTCGAGCGTTCTTAAACATCCGTAATGGATAAGCTTAATCTAACAAGGTATAATGTCGATGGTAAATACTAGTTGTCTGGCAGAAAAAAAAAACAGCACATGCTCTGCGCTATTAGTTAAATACGCTACATTCATCCCAAGGAACAAAATCTTAGACACTCACTTAATGAGTACCTTGGTCTCTTTGGAGGGCGTGTTCAACTGATAACGAGCGAAGACATGACCCTCAACCGTTGATGGAAGTCGTGGGAGCTACGTAGTGTGTATGTGACAAACGTAGGGTGGAATGAGCCCAGAAATACCGTATGAGTCGAGTGGGGAGAAATGAAGTAATTTTGCTACCTCGCAGTCCAAATAACACATAACGGACGAAGCAAGGAGGACGTAAAAAGCAGCCTAGCACGTGTATACAGGTCGTTCCTGGCCGAAAGAAGTTCGCTAGTAGCCAACATCGCCTAAATTTTAGGGAAAAAAAACCCTGCAAATGTACGTTCGAAGAGTAGCAGCGCTTTGAAGTGAGTTGTGGACTGTGGGAGAACAATAAAAGAAGAGAATCGAAGCGTATGATACGTGGTGCTATTGAGAGTCAGTTGAACTGATAGAATAAGAAGTGCGGAGGTTCTCTTCAGAAACGGCGAGAAACGAAATAGGTGCGAAACAGTGATCAGAAGAAGGGACTGGATGATATGGCATGTGTTATGACATCAGGAAATGTTCCATGGTGCTTGAGAAAGATGTGGAACGTAAAAAGTTATGCAATACATCCGACAAATAATTGAGGATGTTTGTTGTTAGAGCTACTAGGATGAAGAGATTTGCTCAGGAGAGAAAGTGGTGGAATACTGTATCAAACCATTCGAAGAAACAATGACAAGGAAAAGCTGACTAGAGGCTTGCAGTGTGGCTCTAAGAGTCGTGGGTTTGCCTCCTTTGAAATCATGCAAGGCTTCGAAAGTACTGGTAGTGCAATAAGACATGTAACCGCGGTGCGTGGAGAATATATTAAGTAGGTGCCTATTTTCATAGCGATTTTGTTTTGGATGTTGGTACTCCGGATACTATGGGTTTATTTATCGATTGTCATTTTCTATTTGTAGTTCACTGTTGCTATTTCAGTTTATATACTATCACTTTGTCATTTGGAGATAGTGAGTGGAGCTGTGGACCGTAGAAAATATAGTGCCAAGTGAAGAAATCGGAATATTAGTGACATATTATTCTGTTTTATTTCAGGAGAGGGGTGACAGGAACGGAGACAGCCAGAAACCCTTGCGCCCTGTATGGGGATAGTGTCATTGGACAGACATACCATAAAATGATTTCATCGTCTTAAGGACTAATTTATCATTAGTGACTTTCCACGTCCAGGAAGATTTTCGGCGTTTGATGAAAATCGTTTAAAAGCATTAATTCACAGTGATCCACATCAATGTACTCGAGAATTGGTAAATGTGATGAACTGCGATAATTCGACCATTTATCTGCAATGGGGCAGGTTCAAAAATCGGATGTATGTGTGGCGCACGCCCTAAGCCAAAATCACAAAAATCAGTAGGTGGCCGTATGTGCCTCTCTGCTTCCTCGTCACAATCTGACACGTGAACGACACCGACCATTCATATCCTGTATCGTTACTGATGACTAATATGGTGTTTTTACGCTAACATAAGAAAAAGAAACCAACCGTTGAGGCCAAACAATGCAGCAACTCCCCGTTGAAAGACCTGCCTGCACTCGTTCACGAAAGATAACATTACGCACCGTGTGGAGTCCTACGAATTTCTTTCACGAGGTGTAATGATCACTGTTGACATTAACTGTCCACAACTGAGACGTCTTACTGACGCAAGCCGAGAACAACGACCAGGAAGACTGCGCCAACTGATGCTACACGCCCGCTTTCTACTGACAATTCAGGAGCTGCGTTGCGAAGTCATTCCTCACCCACTTTATTCACCTGATCTTGCGACCTCACGTTTCCACCTTTTCCTCTCTGTATCAGACAGCCGTCAAGGAACTTCCTTTCCCGATAAGAATGCGCCCCGAACATGACTCGACGAGTTGTTCGTCTCAGAATCACGTGATTTCTATAGTCGCGGAAACGAAAAGTTACCCCAGCGTTGGTGGGATATTATAAACAGTGAAGGAGAATGTATCACTGGTGACTAAAGTATCTGTTACGTGTATTTGTAGCGTCTATTAAACTTACGGAAAAACTCTACAATCTTATGCACCAAGCTAATAGTTCATGTAAGAGGTGCTTCACTGTAGTTTGTGGGTGCTTTCCATACCGTGACCATGGTCTTCTCACTCATGTTACCGTGAACACGAAACACGTTATTTATTGAAACCTTGTCTGTGACCAAGTGTAGCCCTTTCTTCAACAACTACATGATGAGCAGGCTGCAGACAATCTCGTCACAATGAGATTTTCACTCTGAAGCGGAGTGTGCGCTGATATGAAACTTCCTGGCAGATTAAAACTGTATGCCGGACCGAGACTCGAACTCGGGACCTTTACCTTTCGTGGGCAAGTGCTCTACCGTCTGAGATACCCAAGCACGACTCGTACGTACCCCGACCTTACAGCTTCAATTCTGCCAGTACCTCGTCTCCTATCTTCCAAACTTCACAGAAGCTCTCCTGCGAAGAGAATTGAAGCTGCGAGGACGGGGCGCGAGTCGTGCTTTGGTAGCTCAGATGGTAGAGCACTTGCCCGCTAGAGGCAAAGGTCCCGAGTTCGAGTATCGGTCCGGAACACAGTTTTAATCTGCCAGGATAATCTCGTCACCTGTAATGACAACAGCTAAGCTGAGAGGATTCCAAGAAAACAATCACGGTTTGAAGAACATGCAGGCACAATATAGCACCTCGAGTTGCCCGATAAACCACCCGGTCTTAATTTGACAGAAAAGGTGCAGGTGCAATGTACCAGTCAAGACCCCGCACTTTGGAACCTCTACTCGATGCATTCACCAACGTGTGCATCAACGACTGGCTTCAGCCGGATCTGACATATCTGAGGAAATTTGTGGACAGTTCTTCAAGGCGAATGAAAGTCACTATCAATGCTATATGTGCCGTTGTGTAGTATTAACATGATATCTCGAGTAGAGCAGTAATGTTTTGTGTGTTCTTGTACAGGGTGCCAGGGAGAGAGGTATAGATATTGTGATCATTGGTAAGATGTACTCACATTAGTAAGTTGATTTTCCACTGTGTCTAAGGGTCTCCCTACATACAGATCACATAATTTAGTACCTGATGTTTTCTGCGCGATCGTAGCTGCGCCGAAAAATGGACTACACTTGAGAGTACAGACCACACGTTTTGGGTCCACAAGCCCACACTGCAATACCTGACCTGCTGTTCAGAGCAACATGAACATTAATGACCTGCTTATGATATGCGTACTTAGAGGAACTAACGTACCTAAAATATACTACTCGTTATAGCTATAATTATTACTCTGAAAATGAAGTAAATATTGATGTAATTGTTTTGAATACAGTGTCCTCAATAATTAGCAGAAATGTTTGCATTTATACCCGTATGACGATGGGGTCTTACACACACACACACACACACACACACACACACACACATAAATGCCAAATATTTGTGGGAATCGGAGTACATCCTAAAACCCTTCTCCCCATTCCCTCTTCCCCCTCTCTTTGTCCATCTCCTCCTCCTCCCCCTCCTCCCTCTCCTCCCCTCCTCCCTCACTGCTTTTTCATCGCCTCCTTCCCCCTCGCTATGTCTATTTCCTCCATCCCACCTTCTGTTCTCCACCTCTTCTCCCCTCTCACTCACCTTTGGCCTGGTTTATTGTTGTTGTAAACGAAACCTTGATTGGGAATTGAACTCACTTGAAATGAATGGCTAAATATGTTGCGATCATTGGTATACGGCGTAAGAGAGTCTCTCCTCCAGCCACTGAATGTGTCAAGATAGTAGCTTAAATGACGGCATTTCGCATAGTTTTAATCCTCCGAACTGGGTAAGATCACAAAGCTTTCGATGATTCAGGTTCTGGAGTACTATTCGTAAGCCGATTAGCCATAACTAGATCTTTCTTGTTTTATGTAAAACCGAAGGCACGGAAGAAAACAAACCAATACATTGTTGTCTTTAAGATTTTTGTAAGATTATATATATGGAGAAAGAATATAATGTGAGAAACAATTTGTATAATGGTGTAAGTCCCACCACGGTAGTGACAAATGAGTACGACAGAGAAAACGAAACCATACATTTTCGAACCACAACGCAGCACAGCATTTTTGCTCTCGGAGGCGGTATTAACAAAAAATTTGTACACTGTCGTTTAATAAAATGTGTGGCTCGTGTCCGACGGAATGTTTATTACTGTATCGTGAAAAATTTCGTTATTGGTGAAGAATTTTCCTACATTTTGTTTAACAACGTTTCCTCTTTCCACATTATACAGGACTGCCAGAAACAATATGAAAAGCAAGTAAGACTTGTAAGTAGGCTGTTTATGTTTTCTTATTGGCAACGTTACGTAGCGCTCTGTATGAAAATCACTGGCTGTGCTGTGTGCAGTCTGTGGCTAGTTTGCATTGTTGTCTGCCATTGTAGTGTTGGGCAGCTAGATGCGAACAGCGCGTAGCGTTGTGCAGTTGGAGGCGAGCCGCCAGCAGTGGTGGATGTGGGGAGAGAGATGGCGGAGTTTTGAAATTTGTAAGACTGGATGTCATGAACTGCTATACATATTATGACTTTTGATGACTATTAAGGTAAATACATTGTTTGTTCTCTATCAAAATCTTTCATTTGATAATTATGCCTATCTGTAGTTAGTGCCTTCAGAAGTTAGAATCTTTTATTTAGCTGCAGTAGTGGCGCTCGCTGTATTGCAGTAGTTCGTGTAACAAAGATTTTTGTGAGGTAAGTGATTCATGAAAGGAATAGGTTAATGTTAGTCAGGGACATTCTTTTCTAGGGATTTTTGAAAGTCAGATTGCGTTGCGCTAAAAATATTGTGTGTCACTTTAAGCACAGTCATGTACAATTTTTCTAAGGGGATGTTTCATATGTCGACCCTTAGCCGAGGATACCTCACTGGAATCTTCTGATTTTTTCTTGTAGTTTGTGTAATTAGTGTAGATTTTGTTTATTGCTAGCGCGTAATTGTAGAGAGATTCTCCTTTGTAGTTGCAGTCTTTCATTGTTGTACAGTAAAACAGGTGTGGCATGCATGTAAATTTGCACCAAGTATTTCGCAGCCAGCTTTACTGTATGATTAAATGATGATGGCGTCCTCTTGGGTAAAATATTCCGGAGGTAAAATAGTCCCCCATTCGGATCTCCGGGCGGGGACTACTTAAGAGGACGTCGTTATCAGGAGAAAGAAAACTGGCGTTCTACGGATCGGAGCATGGAATGTCAGATCCCTTAATCGGGCAGGTAGGTTAGAAAATTTAAAAAGGGAAATGGATAGGTTAAAGTTAGATATAGTGGGAATTAGTGAAGTTCGGTGGCAGGAAGAACAAGACTTTTCGTCAGGTGATTACAGGGTTATAAATACAAAATCAAATAGGGGTAATGCAGGAGTAGGTTTAATAATGAATAAAAAATAGGAGTGCGGGTTAGCTACTACAAACAGCATAGTGAACGCTTTATTGTGGCCAAGATAGACACGAAGCCTACGCCTACCACAGTAGTACAAGTTTATATGCCAACTAGCTCTGCAGATGATGAAGAAATAGATGAAATGTATGACGAGATAAAAGAAATTATTCAGGTAGTGAAGGGAGACGAAAATTTAATAGTCATGGGTGACTGGAATTCGTCAGTAGGAAAAGGGAGAGAAGGAAACATAGTAGGTAAATATGGATTGGGGGGAAGAAATGAAAGAGGAAGCCGCGTTGTAGAATTTTGCACAGAGCATAACTTAGTCATAGCTAACACTTGATTCAAGAATCATAAAAGAAGGTTGTATACCTGGAAGAATCCTGGAGATACTAAAAGGTATCAGATAGATTATATAATGGTAAGACAGAGATTTAGGAACCAGGTTTTAAATTGTAAGACATTTCCAGGGGCAGATGTGGATTCTGACCACAATCTATTGGTTATGAACTGCAGATTGAAACTGAAGAAATTGCAAAAAGGTGGGAATTTAAGGAGATGGGACCTGGATAAACGGAAAGAACCAGAGATTGTACAGAGTTTCAGGAAGAGCATAAGGGAACAATTGACAGGAATGGGGGAAAGAAATACAGTAGATGAAGAATGGGTAGCTCTGAGTGATGAAGTAGTGAAGGCAGCAGAGGATCAAGTAGGTAAAAAGACGAGGGCTAATAGAAATCCTTGGGTAACAGAAGAAATATTGAATTTAATTGATGAAAGGAGAAAATATAAAAATGCAGTAAATGAAGCAGGCAAAAAGGAATATAAACGTCTAAAAAATGAGATCGACAGGAAGTGCAAAATGGCTAAGCAGGGATGGCTAGAGGACAAATGTAAGGATGTAGAGGCTTGTCTCACTAGGGGTAAGATAGATAATGCCTATAGGAAAATTAAAGAGACCTTTGGAGAAAAGAGAACCACTTGTATGAATATCAAGAGCTTAGATGGCAACCCAGTTCTAAGCAAAGAAGGGAAGGCAGAAAGGTGGAAGGAGTATATAGAGGGTTTATACAAGGGCGATGTACTTGAGGACAATATTATGGAAATGGAAGAGGATGTAGATGAAGATGAAATGGGAGATAAGATACTGCGTGGAGAGTTTGACATAGCACTGAAAGACCTGAGTCGAAACGAGGCCCCGGGAGTAGACAACATTCCATTAGAACTACTGATGGCCTTGGGAGAAATAGTCATGACAATACTCTACCATCTGGTAAGCAAAATGTATGAGACAGGCGAAATACCAACAGACTTCAAGAAGAATATAATAATTCCAATCCCAAAGAAAGCAGGTGTTGACACATGTGAAAATTACCGAACTATCAGTTTAATAAGTCACAGCTGCAAAATACTAACGCGAATTCTTTACAGACGAATGGAAAAACTGGTAGAAGCGGACCTCGGGGAAGATCAGTTTGGATTCCGTAGAAATACTGGAACACGTGAGGCAATATTGACCTTACGACTTATCTTAGAAGAAAGATTAAGAAAAGGCAAATCTACGTTTCTAGCATTTGTAGACTTAGAGGAAGCTTTAGACAACGTTAACTGGAATACTCTCTTTCAAATTCTGAAGGTGGCAGGGGTAAAATACAGGGAGCGAAAGGCTATTTACAATTTGTACAGAAACCAGATGGCAGTTATAAGAGTCGAGGGACATGAAGGGGAAGCAGTGGTTGGGAAAGCAGTGAGACAGGGTTGTAGCCTCTCCCCGATGTTATTCAATCTGTATATTGAGCAAGCAGTAACGGAAACAAAAGAAAAATTCGGAGTAGGTATTAAAATTCATGGAGAAGAAGTAAAAACTGTGAGGTTCGCCGATGACATTGTAATTCTGTCAGAGAGAGCAAAGGACTTGGAAGAGCAGTTGAACGGAATGGACAGTGTCTTGAAAGGAGGATATAAGATGAACATCAACAAAAGCAAAAAGAGGGTAATGGAATGTAGTCAAATTAAATCGGGTGATGCTGAGGGGATTAGATTAGGAAATGAGACACTGAAAGTAGTAAAGGAGTTTTGCTATTTAGGGAGTAAAATAACTGATGATGGTCGAAGTAGAGAGGATATAAAATGTAGACTGGCAATGGCAAGGAAATTGTTTCTGAAGAAGAGAAATTTGTTAACATTGAGTATAGATTTAAGTGTCAGGAAGTCGTTTCTGAAAGTATTTGTATGGAGTGTAGTCATGAATGGAAGTGAAACATGGACGATAACCAGTTTGGACAAGAAGAGAATAGAAGCTTTCGAAATGTGGTGCTACAGAAGAATGTTGAAGATTAGATGGGTAGATCACGTAACTAATGAGGACGTATTGAATAGGATTGGGGAGAAGAGAAGTTTGTGGCACAACTTGACTAGAAGAAGGGATCGGTTGGTAGGACATATTTTGAGGCATCAAGGGATCACAAATTTAGCATTGGAGGGCAGCGTGGAAGGTAAAAATCGTAGAGGGAGACCAAGACATGAATACACTAAGCAGATTCAGAAGGATGTAGGTTGCAGTAGGTACTGGGAGATGAAGAAGCTTGCACAGGATAGAGTAGCATGGAGAGCTGCATCAAACCAGTCTCAGGACCGAAGACCACAACAAACAACATTTCGCAGCTGCGCTTGCAATTAACTAGATATTATTTTCAGTGCTATGTTAATGTGTTCTCTTATTTTTGCTCTTGAAATTGCGTTTTTCTGTGTTATCGTGTGAAATATTGTGACAATAATGGCGTGTGAAAAACGTAATACTAGGCTCCAAAGTAAACTGAGAAATGACAGTGAAGACGAAAGCAGTATGTTAGCGCCACCGAGTAATGAATTAACAAATGTTCAAAGTAGTAATTTGGTAATTGTGCATACTGAAATGGAGCGGGCGTCAAATAATGGCGTAGACAGTGAAACAATTAGTGAACAGGGATGCATTATCGATCGATCGGTAGGCAATAGCTCGCTTCAGGAATCCGAAATGACAGGACACAATCTCGCAAATACTGCAGATTCAGGTTTTTCGTCCTCACCGTTTTCTCAAATAAGTCAAGACACATTTTCTGCTTGTCAAAATGTGAATGTTGCCGGTGCAACTTCACTGCCGAAAAGCACTGAGGAATATGTTTCAGACACCAGTGCATTGTTATTACAGTTAATGCAACAAATGGGACAAAGGCTACAAAGGTTAGACACAATGGAACAAAATCTTCACACCACGCTTGAACAAACACGTGAAGATTTAACTACTGAGTTACATAAAATCGAATCGAAATGTCAAAAAGTCTGTAATGACGTAAAAATACAAATTTGTGAGCATTTCCAACCTATTTTTTCGCGTCATGAAAATGCATTACAGAATCACGAAGCAGCCATAAAAGAACTGCAAACTATTGTTCATGAAAATCACGACATCTTGCAAGCTAAAATTGACTCAGCTGCATCTACCGATTCGGTTATGCAAGTTGCAAAAACTCAGGAAAACTTAAAGGAGACAGTAGATACGATTTCAACTCAAATGGACACTCTGAAACTTGGTTCAGAAAAACACACTGAGGAAATAAGTTCACTATCGGAGAAAGTAGCCGAACTTTCGGATCAGTTCACTAACTTATCTACAAAGGTGGATGATGATCTGAGTGACACAAGACCTGTAGCCTTCACTGACACAGAACAGTATGAACAAATTAAGAAATTCAACAAAATCAGATTCAAATTAATACGCAACACAAAAGAGAAATCCAGGAAGTACAAGATCAGTTGGCACAAGTAATACAAGAATTACATATTTCAGAGGACACTCGTGCTCCAATACGGGAAGAGGGACATAGAAATACGGAACAGCCACAAAATAATAACACAGGACACTTCGGAAATTATGAAAGAAATTGGCAAGGCGCGTTGGATTTTGAGATGGAACCGCCGAAACTAAGTAACAATGAGCGATGTGCGACTCGGCGACACGATGATTTTGACTATAAGCTGTTCATTACTACATGTAAATTCAAAACATTTAAGAATTCTGGCAACGACATTCATCCACAAGCGTGGCTCCATCAATTCTCTCATTGTTTTCCTCCCAACTGGTCATTAGAGCACAGATTAGAATTTATGTGTGGCTATTTGGAGAATGAACCAGCTGTAAGAATGAGATTGGTCATTCACGATTGTCACAGTGAAGGAGAATTTTACCATGCCTTCCTCTCAGCATATTGGTCTGAAGCTACACAAGATCGAGTAAAACATAGCATCATAAGGATGAAACATTTCGAACAATCTGAATGTTCCAGTCTTGTGAAATATTATGAAGACATGTTGCACAAGAATCAGTACCTGTCAAACCAATACAGCCCCTCAGAACTCATCCGCATTTGCTTAATCAAATTACCTGAACATTTACGACATATTATTTTGGCAGGACGTTGCCAAGACGACATTGAAGCTTTTCAGGGACTCTTACAAGAATTAGAAATTGACACTGACAATCGCGGAACGCGAAAACAGGAACACAACAATTAAAGGTCACATCCGTCGCAATTCCGCGATGAAAGAAATAATAACTGGACACGACGAGGCTATTCTCACAACACAAACCGTGACCAAAACAGACACCACCCGTATGAAAATCACTGGCAGATAATAATAACAGAGAAAGTTCGCATTTCCGTAATAATGAATATGACGGAGACAATCATAGAAACAGACAATATGGTAACCAGAACTATTATTATCAAGGGAGACAGAATAATTTCAGACGCAACAGTTCAGCGCGCAGTTACGATTCAGGGAGAAGTTCTCCACAACGTGACCGACAAGAAAGAAACTGTGGAATCTACCGACATGACGACAGACGATATAATCATAACGACAGACCTGAATTTTATCGGAACTGGCGAGCTTCAAACAGGGCAGGGCCTTCTCGTCAAGGTGAATTTGTAGAAGTTAGGTCTCCTGATCCCAATAACGACGCGCGCCAACAAAGAGACAGACAATGACTCTCACAGCAGGCAGCCGCGTGCACCTGCTGGCTCAGGGAAAAATAACATAGACGCTAACCTTGAGAAAAATTCCAGTATTCTTTACCGACGTATACCACATGATAATAGCGTTAAAGTCGAAACTCTGCGTAGTAGGAAGAGCAAAGGGTTACACCACATTTCACTTGTAAAACAATTTATTGAGAGATAATCTGCTTTTTAACTGAGTCTTTGCTATAAAATTATTCACTTCACGTTACTAGTACTCTTTTTCAATCTTAGAAATTGTTAACATGCAACTATGTTTTAAAGTTAACTATCCAGTCAAGAACCAAGAGAACGTATTTAAACAGAAATTACGAATGCATTGTTATAGTGAACAGACGTCACAGTGTTATTGCGTGTGTACATTCTTGCTTGTTAGTTGCACGATTACGTAACGACTATAAGGCTTACATACTTAGAACGTATACTGCTAATGAGATTTTAATGCAACATTTTCGTTTACTTCAAAAGACATTCCTTATTTGAAGTAGTTTTTGTGAGATTAAAGATGACTTAGTATTTGGTTTCTAATGACAGCTACACGATTATATCACGACACTACTAATGTGTAACACAATTTACATTGTTGCTTTTGCGGTGTATCTGTTTTATATCTGCACAGTTTTTCTGAATTATTCTGGAAAGTGTAACATGTTTTAGTAGTAATTTTTGTGGTATAGCTACAATGAGACATCCTTTTTCGTAGCACAACAATACGTTACATTATAGTACTTTCTTG
This sequence comes from Schistocerca nitens, assembly GCF_023898315.1. Lineage (NCBI taxonomy): Eukaryota > Metazoa > Arthropoda > Insecta > Orthoptera > Acrididae > Schistocerca > Schistocerca nitens. Next base: position 60,043,399 of record NC_064615.1, read on the forward strand.
ATCACAGTAAGGTACGTAATAACTATGATATCTATACACAAAGCATTTCACTTTCGTTTATGATGAGGTAAGTACATTGACTTCAGCAGAACTTTGTTTACAGAGAACGATAACTACGACACTTCCACAGAATTATCTTACGGCAAGACGCACATTTAGCGCTACAGGACACGCATTTGAGTGATTAATTTTGTACTTAAACCATTTATTTTTCAAGATTTTTGAATTACAAAGAAAGTTTTCAGTGATACATTTCATTCCATTCCTGTAATCTGTAACACCTGAGGGTATAATTACATTAATCCTCAGGGGGTACACGCTTACTTTGTGTACCATGTGTTTGGCAAGCACAAGGAGCCCTAGCTAATATGGTATTTGCTTATACAACTTTACACATCGGTACCATATTTCTCTAACACACAAATTACACAGCTATCTGATCATTTAACTCAGAGATAAACATTTTTTTTTACTACATCAGTGACACATGTTTACGCAATTACACAGTTGGGTAACTTCACACTTATGAAGTTGTATTTTGTCCATACTTTGTGAACTGTTCATATTTTTTTGGAACCATTGTGATACTATGAGAGCTTTGAATGATGTATTTGGTATGAGATCATGATTTTTAAAGTACGTGTGAGGTAGATGACACTATTGAAATGAGTAGAGAATTTTTTTAGGTTTTGACATTATTGCAGAAAGCTACGACGTTTTTGAGATTTGACGAGGTGTCATGATGTTATTTTTACGACAACGATGTGTATTATGCTGTTGAGGTACGTTTATGATCAATAAGCTGAGAATCGTACATTAAAGAGTTATAAAATGTGTTTAAATGTGTGAATGTATCACAATGCCAGCGAAAATTTTTTGGACAATGTTATATTTATAGAATTTTGTTTCTACACATTTGTAACGCAAATTCTCAGCCTGTGAAATTTTTTATATAAGACTGCCACTGTAGCGGAAACTGCTGTTGTAAATATTTCAGTAAGAAATTTAAGTGACCACCTGCACATAATGCGTCGTGGGCACCCAGCTGCGCGACAATCGCCTGGAAAAAAGACATTTGTGTGTGCCTTTCAGAGGCACAGGTGAAAAAAAAAGGGGCCATTATCCTCGCTATTGACATTACTTTGTAGAAAGTATCGCAAATACGACACGCTCAAACTTGAAAACATATGATAACACTGTGGAGCTCTTAATTTATGATATTTACTGAAATGTCTAATGAAATGACGAGAAATATTTTATGTCTATACACCTGATTATGACTACTGTCTTTCTAGTTGAGAGATTTTTTTTACTACCTTATGAAATGTCATATGGCTAATGAATGATGTTTATGCCTTCCTTTGTACATATTTGCTCATTTTCTTTAATATCTAGTTTCTAGCTGCACTGTAGCATTGGTTATTATAAAATTTAATAGATGTACTAATATCACTATTTTCTATCTACAGACCCAGTAAAGAATACGTTTCTCATATACTTTCTTAGAAAAGAGAGCACAAATAGACATTTTCCTTCAAAGGAATTCCATAAATATTAATGACTTGCAGAGTAAGTTTTTGTGATGCATCACTCTAGTGTTAAGATGTGACATAAGTATTAGACATGGCCATTTTTAGTGTAATATTTTTTCTGCTTGAGCTATGTCATGTTTAGATATAAGTTATTGCATTTGCTGCTGCTGTTTGCCAGGCATAGTGCTACTAAATTTCACTTTACATTACTCTGTTAAGCCAGTTTTACTACGAATTTATTTTTCTTGTTTGCTGCACATTGCCTTATATTAGTTGTAATATTGCATTCGCTTTGCTGATTTATGCTGCTTGCTTTGCCATTTGTATTTTTTATCATTGCTGTTTGTGTTAATTGTTTTGTGCTGCTGCATTGCCTCGTTCCTTAGTTTAGCATCTGAGCTCAGTAGATTAAAGTTAGCTTAAGATGGGGTAGGCCATATACGAGAACAAGTTGTGATGAATTGGAAGAAATGCATTGAGAAGCTATAAGAAAATGGTTTGGCCAAAAAAGTATTTTGAAAGAGGATATGAACCAAAACAGTAGGGTTTAGGGACAACAGGTTTAGGTAGGATTTTCTTGGAAATAAATGATAAGGTAAGATAATGGAAAATAAATAATGAGGTAAGGAATGTGTGAACATATAAATACAGAAAGCAAGCTTGGATAGATTTTTTTTTTGTGGAAACAAATGTTGAAATAAGAGGAAAGAAATATGGAATGAAGTTTTGGGGTGGACTGCAGTACCAAATGTCACACTGAAAACAAACCCTGTCCTGTATTTTTGTGTTATTACACTACGTGAATTTGTGTTTTTATCTGTCTTAATGTGTTTAGCTAGTGAGATTTATGTTGTACAATTTTTCAAATACTATGTTATTCACTTTGTAAAGATGTTTAGACATTATTAATTCTGTTCTGTTTCTATGCTCAAATGTGAAATTAATGTTTCGAAAACAATTCTCATTATTTTATATATTTACTTATGTCATAATTCCTGTAACACTGATGTACATGTTTATTACTATTCTTTTGTAAAGCCTGTTTTACTACAAATGTTATCTGTATTGTTATGTTCTTCAATGATGTATTTTGTACCTTTGTAATTGTATTCTTATGTTATAAAATTGTAATTGACACCAGTTCATCATATTATTAACTTGTAAGTTCCATTTCACTGCACACGTTTCTGTTGGTCATAGTATATGGACAATATGTGAGAAGTAGGGACTGTTAGTGTTCGCACATGTGTTAAAAATTCAGCTAGGCACTGGATAACAGCATTGATGGTTCTAAGGACAATTCCAAAAACTTTGTGAGTGCACAAGTGGTGGTTATGGACTTGCTATATTGTGTGCAAGACTCTTTGATGGTGATTGTGCACCTGCACAGTCGCAGCAGATGGCTGCTGGCCATCTCTACAAGGACTACAGTGGGTCTACACCTTTGATGACCCATCAATACCATTATTTCTACAAGGACTGCAGTGGGTCTGCACCTTTGGTGGTCCACCAATACCATACTCTCTACCAAGACTATAATGGGTCTGCTCTGTGATGACCTATCTACCAATATTCTTCAAAACTTCGACTGACTCTGCGGTGGGTTTGCTCTGTTGTGGCCCATTACCTGTCTGCATGTCAAGAGTCAGCACTGTCTTTTCGTTGGGAGAACAACACTACTTCTTCAAGACTGCATGGAAATCCACTACTTCCATGTGCATTTTCTTCCACTGCTCAGACTTTGAGAAAAACACTGCTATTTTACTGTGATGAACGATCAGGACTGCCTTTATGGACTGTGAGAAAATTTTAGCTTTTGACCAACATTGTATCAATAAGTGTGTGCATTTGATTTCTTTGTTATTGTAATTATGAAAAATTTTATCAAATCATTATTGGCCACTGTCCAAAACATGTTTGCTTATTGGCTACGTTACGTAGCGCTCTGTATGAAAATCACTGGCTGTGCTGTGTGCAGTCTGTGGCTAGTTAGCATTGTTGTCTGCCATGGTAGTGTTGGGCAGCTGGATGCGAACAGCGCGTAGTGTTGCGCAGTTGGAGGTGAGTGGCCAGCAGTGGTGGATGTGGGGAGAGAGATGGAGGAGTTTTGAAATTTGTAAGACTGGATGTCATGAACTGCTATACATATTATGACTTTTGATGACTATTAAGGTAAATACATTGTTTGTTCTCTATCAAAATCTTTCATTTGATAACTATGCCTATCTGTAGTTAGTGCCTTCAGTAGTTAGAATCTTTTATTTAGCTGGCAGTAGTGGCGCTCGCTGTATTGCAGTAGTTCGTGTAACGAAGATTTTTGTGAGGTAAGTGATTCATGAAAGGAATAGGTTAATGTTAGTCAGGGCCATTCTTTTGTAGGGATTTTTGAAAGTACGATTGCGTTGCGCTAAAAATATTGTGTGTCAGTTTAAGCACAGTCATGTATAATTGTTCTAAGGGGATGTTTCAGACTGTGCTGAGAAATAATTGTTATAAATTCGATACGTTGCGCCATTTCTGAGTTAATAATCATTAAAGTTAGCCAATCCGGTCCTTGTGTACGCATATGCACATAGCTCGCCACATAAAATATGTGTCAGTTGTTCTCACAGCGTAGGTGGCAGAGCACGATACTGCTCATCCTCTTTCTCGGGTTCGAGCGTTACTACCGCTTGACGACGCTGTCCCCGGCGCAGCGCTTGAATGTGCGCAACGGCCTGATTAGCCATCTCTAATGCTAACATAGGCGGAAACGGCACAACGTATCGATTTTCTTTTTTGACAATTATTACTCAGAACAACCTGTCCTGAAATTCCCTTACAAGTGGCGTAGTAGAAGGATTTAGGTTGCAGCAGTTAATCGGGGAAGAAGAGATTTTCACAGGATGGAGTACATCTACATCTACATCTACATCTACATACATACTCCGCAATCCACCATACGGTGCGTGGCGGAGGGTACCTCGTATCACAACTAGCATCTTCCCTCCCTGTTCCACTCCCAGACGGAACGAGGGAAAAATGACTGCCTATATGCATCTGTACGAGTCCTAATCTCTTTTATCTTATCTTTGTGGTCTTTCCACGAAATATAAGTTGGCGGCAGTAAAACTGTCCTGCAGTCAGCCTCAAATGCTGGTTCTCTAAATTTCCTCAGTAGCGATTCACGAAAAGAACGCGTCCTTTCCTCCAGAGACTCCCACCCGAGTTTCTGAAGCATTTCCGTAACACTCGTGATGATTAAACCTACCAGTAACAAATCTAGCAACCCGCCTCTGAATTGCTTCTATGTCCTCCCTCAATCCGACCTGATAGGGATCCCAAACGCTGAAGCAGTATTCAAGAATAGGTCGTATTAGTGTTTTATGAGCGGTCTCCTTTACAGATGAACCACATCTTCCCAAAATTCTACCAATGTACCGAAGACGACTATCCGCCTTCCCCACAACTGTCATTACATGCTTGTCCCACTTCATATCGCTCTGCAATGTTACGCCCAAATATTTAATCGACGTGACTGTGTCAAGCGCTACACTACTAATGGAGTATTCAAACATTACAGGATTCTTTTCGTATTCATCTGCATTAATTTACATTTATCTATATTTAGAGTTAGCTGCCATTATTTACACCAATCACAAGTCCTGTCCAAGTCATCTTGTATCCTCCTACAGTCTCTCAACAACGACACCTTCCCGTACACCACAGCATCATCAGCAAACAGCCGCATATTGCTATCCACCCTATCCAAAAGATCATTTATGTAGATAGAAAACAACAGCGGACCTACCACACTTCCCTGGGGCACTCCAGATGATACCTTCACCTGCGATGAACACTCACCATCGAGGACAACGCACTGGGTTCTATTACTTAAGAAGTCTTCGAGCCACTCACATACTTGGGAACCAATCCAATATGCTCGTACCTTAGTTAGGAGTCTGCAGTGGGGCACCGAGTCAAACGCTTTCTGGAAGTCGAGGAATGTGGCATCGGTCTGATACGCTTCATCCATGGTTCGCAAGATATCATGTGAAAAAAGAGCGAGTTGCATTTCGCAGGAGCGATGCTTTCTAAAGCCGTGTTGATGAATGGACAGTAACTTCTCTGTCTCAAGGAAATTCATTATATTCGAACTGAGAATATGTTCGAGAATCCTGCAACAATCCGATATTTAGGATATTGGTCTGTAATGTTGAGGATCCGTCATTCTACCCTTCTTATATACAGGCGTCACCTGCGCTTTTTTCCAGTCGCTCGGGACTTTACGTTGGGCAAGAGATTCGCGATAAATGTAAGCCAAGTAGGGAGCCAATGCAGTAGAGTGCTCTCTGTAAAACCGAATTGGAATCCCATCAGGACCTGGCGATTTATTTATTTTCAACCCATTCAGCTGCTTCACAATCCCAGGGATGTGTCCAACTATGTCCTCCATACGGGATTCTGTACGAGACTCGAACGGCGGTATGTTTGTACAATGCTCCTGCGTGAAACATTTCTCAAATGCTAAATTTAAGATTTCAGCTTTCGTTTTGCTGTCTTCCGTTGCCAGGCCAGACCAGCGAGTGACTGGATGGAAGCCTTCGACCCGCTTACCGATTTTACGTAAGACCAGAATTTCCTTGTGTTTTCAGCAAGATCTTTTGCTAAGGTATGACGGTGGTAGTGGTTGAATGCTTCGCGCATCGCTCTTTTTACAGCAACACTAATCTCTACTTACTTTGGCTTGTCCTCATTCTCCCTATCTTTCTTGTACCGCGAGTGCAACTGCCTTTGCTTCCTGAGCATTCTCCGAATTGCGCTGTTAAATCACGGTGGGTCTTTTCCATCCGTAACCCACTTTTTCGGCACATACTTGTCCAATGCGTGATTTAAAATGTGTTTAAAATTTGCCCATAATTCTTCCACGTCCATAGTACCGGAAGTAAATGAAGTCGATTCATTTACTAAGTGGGATGCTCTTTCTAGTAAGAATACTCTCCTAGTCTTCTTGACCGACTTTTTAACTTTCGTAACCATAGTCGTAATGACAACATCATGATCACTAATCCCTGTCTGAACACTGACACCGTCGATGAGGTCTGGTCTGTTCTTGGCTACCAAATCTAAAATATTTCCATTACACGTTGGCTGTCGATTTAGCTGCTCAAGACAGTTTTCGGATAATGTGTTCAAAAGTAATTCACACGACGGCTTGTCTGTACCACCTGTAATGAATCCATAGACATCCCAGTCTATACTAGGTAGGCTGAAGTCGCCTCTAACTAATATAGCATGATCCGGATAATTCTGCGATACAGAATGTAGACTCCCTCTGAATGATTCTAGAACTGTCACGGTGCAACCTGGTGGCCGGTAATAACACCCCATAATTAACTTTATTTCCTGTAGCCCTGTTAAACGTGTCCAGATAACTTCACATTCACACTCTACTTCGACCTCAGTAGACACAATATTTTTGTCAGCTGCAATGAAGACACCATCTCCTACGGTGTCTAACCTGTCTTTCCGATACACGTTCCAACCCTCACTAAATATTTCAGAACTTCCTATCTCATGGTTCAGCCAGGTCTCAGTTCCGAGGATAATTTGCGTGCCACAATCTTGCTGGAGGGCAGTAAATTCAGGAACTTTATACCGACCGCTCTGAAAATTTACTGCTAATATCTTGATAGCTGAAGTGTCTTTATACTGAGCGCGTCCTGATTTCCCTGACTGCCAAGTCGACTGGTGAGTGTTCATCAGGACACCTCGCACTACTGCCTAGCCTAAAAAAACCCCATGTGCACGCCACAACTACTCTGCTACCCGAGTAGCCGCTTCCTTTGTGTAGTGCACCCCTGACCTATCTAGGGGCGTCCTACAATTCCCCACCCAATAGCGCAAGTCTAGAAATCTGCAGCCAAGACCGTCACAGAGTCGACGAAGCCTCCTGTTGAGACCCTCCACTCGGCTCCAAACCAAAGGATCCCGATCCACTCTGGGAACGATGCTGTAAATAGAGAGCTCTGCTTGCGTGCGAGGGCAGCGGTCTTCACCAAATCCGCCAGCCGCCTGTACGAGCTGAGGATCGCCTCAGAACCCAAGCGACAGGCATCATTGGTGCCGACGTGAGCAACTATTTGCAGACGACTGCACCCCGTACGCTCGATAGCCGCAGCATAGGGGAGTTATGTAAGAATTTTACGAAAGAGGATCAGGTAGTGATAGTGGGTGGAGCAGGGAACAGTCTCGATAGGGACGGGGAATATGATGTCAGTGGTGACTTGGTTAAGGTAGCTACTCAAACTGGTGGCACTAATGTGCATTTCGTGCAACTGTTTCAGCGTCATGATCGGCCTCACCTTAATGCGGCTGTTAGGCGCGTTAATATGGGGCTGGGGAGGGCACTGATGGCGGAGGGCATGGATCACATCTCAGTGGTGCCAGTTGGGTCCATCACTAGATGGGAATTCACTAGGCATGGCCTGCACCTCAATAGGTATGGGAAGGGGAGGCTGGCTAAGCTTATAGGTGACAGTGTAGTGGGTGGTGGTGGTGGTAGTGCTATCACTCATGGAAAAATTCCTGTGGTAGTTGGTGTTAGAGCTGCACCTTTTTTAGACTGAAGTCAGCTGATAGATATACCTGCTTAAAGGAAGTGCCTCTAACTAAGGGCTCACCACCAGAGGATGTAATGTTTCCAGGTAAAGGAATAAGCATATTTCATCAAAATATAAGAGGCATTAGAGATAAAGTTAGTGAACTGCTAATAGATGTTAACTCTGAAATTATCGGTATATCAGAGAACCACTTAAATAATTTGATAATTCAGAGGCTTCCTTTACCAGGCTACAGATTAGCTGGCTGTTTCTCAAGGAGTTCCTTGCGGGGTGGGGGAGTGTCTCTGTACGTAAAAAACAGTATTTCATTTGAGTCCATAGACGAATCACGACACTGCACTGAACAGATATTTGAATGTTGTGCAGCATTAGTTGAATTTAGTGGAACTAAACTTCTAATTGCTGTTGTTTATAGGTCCCCTAACTCCGACTTCAGACCATTTTTGCTTAAGCTAGAGAGGGTTCTTGATTCACTTTGTAGGAAGTATCAGAAAGTAGTTCTATGTGGTGACTTAAATATTAATTTTGTACATGATTGTGCAAGAAAAAGGATGTTGGTAGATCTCCTAAATTCATATGATCTGATGCAAACTGTGTTTTTTCCAACTAGGATGCAGGGGAACAGTAGCACAGTCATAGACAATATTTTTATTCATTCTTCATTACTAGATGGGCATTCTGTTAGTAAAAGCGTGAATGGCCTTTCAGACCATGATGCACAAATTTTAACACTAAAAGGTTTTTGTACTCAAACCAATGTCGTATTTAATTACAAACTCCATAGGAAAGTTAATCCAACAGCAATAGAGAGTTTTTCAAAACTTGTCAAGGAACAAGAGTGGCAAGATGTTTATAGTGCCGATAATATAGATGTTAAATACAATGCTTTCCATAACACATTTCTCATGCTCTTTGAGAGTTGCTTTCCATTAGAACATTCTAAACGGGGTACTAGCAGTAATGGACAGCCCGGTTGGCTGACTAGTGTGATAAGGATATCATGTAGAACAAAGCGGGAATTATATCAAAATGTTAGAAGTAGTCACAATCAAGCTACAGTAGCCCATTACAAACAATATTGTAAGTTTCTTAAAAATGTTATTAGCAATGCAAAAAGTATGTGGTATGCAAATAGAATAGTTAATTCACAGGATAAAATTAAAGCCATATGGTCAGTTGTGAAGGAAGTGTCTGGTCAGCAGCACAAGGTTGGTAATATAAAGTCAGTTCACAGTAATAATGTTTCTGTTACTGATAAATCAGATATATGTACAGTGTTTAACAACCATTTCCTGAGCATTGCTGGTGAATTAAATAAAAATTTAGTTTCAACAGGAAATCATATAAATTTCTTAGCAAGTGCGTTTCCGAGATTGACGTCTGAAATACTCCTCTGTGATACAGACAAGAGGGAGATTGAGTCAATAATTAAATCACTGAAGAATAAGGACTCTGATGGTTATGATGGAGTGTCCAGTAGAATATTAAAGTAGTGTGCTGCACATGTTAGCCCTGTATTTAGCCATACTTGTAATTTTTCCTTTAGGAATGGTCAGTTTTCTGAGCGATTAAAGTACTCAGTAGTAAGCCGCTTTATAAAAAGGGAGAAAGGGATAATGTATATAATTTTAGACCTATTTCTATGCCATCAGTGTTTGCAAAAGTTATCGAAAAGGCTGTATATGTAAGGTTAATTGGTCATTTTATATCACACGATTTGCTATCAAATGTACAGTTCGGCTTTAGAAGTCGTTTGACAACTGAAAATGCTATATTCTCTTTTCTCTGTGAGGCACTGGATGGGCTAAACAAAACGTTTCGAACGCTTGGCGTATTTTTTGATTTAACAAAGGCATTTGACTGTGTTGATCTCACAAGATTGCTCCAGAAGTTGGACCATTACGGAATAAGGGGAGTAGCTCACAATTGGTTCACCTCTTACTTTAGCAACAGGCAGCAAAAGGTCATTATTCACAATGTTGATAACGGCTGTGATGTGGGATCTGAGTGGGGTACTGTCACGTGGGGGGTGCCCCAGGGATCAGTGTTGGGGCCGCTCCTGTTCCTTATTTATATAAATGATATTCCCTCTAGTATTATGGGTAACTCTAAAATATTTCTGTTTGCTGATGACACTAGCTTGGTAGTAAAGGATGTTGTGTGCAACATTGACTCGGTTTCAAGTAGTGCAGTACATGACCTCAGTTCATGGCTTGTAGAAAATAAACTAACATTAAATCACAGTAAGACTCAGTTTTTACAGTTTCTAACACACAGTTCAACAAAACCTGACCTTTTAATCTCACAGAACGGGCATATGATTAGTGAAACTGAACAGTTCAAATTCCTAGGTGTTCAGATAGATAGTAAACTGTCGTGGAAAGCCCACGTTCAGGATCTTGTTCAAAGACTTACTACTGCCATTTTCACTATTCGAACGGTATCGAAAGTGACTGATGTTTCGACACGTAAATTAGTCTACTTTGCATATTTTCATTCACTTATGTCGTATGGTATTATGTTTTGGGATAACTCTTTCCATTCTAGAAGGATATTTTTGGCTCAGAAACGGGCGGTTCAGGAAATAAGTGGTGTGAGTTCACAAACCTCTTGTCGACCTCTTTTCACGAGTCTGGGTATTTTGACATTGGCCTCTCAATATGTATATTCCTTATTGTCGTTTCTTGTTACCAATATTAGTTTATTTCCAAGAATAAGCAGTTATCACTCGGTTAATACTCGGCAGAAATCAAACCTCCATTTGGATCGGACTTCCTTAACTCTTGTGTAAAAAGGTGTGCAGTATACTGCTGCATCCATTTTCAATAAGCTGCCACTCGAATTCAAAAATCTTAGTAGTAATCTACGCGCTTTCAAATCGAAACTGAAGAGTTTCCTCATGGGTCACTCCTTCTATTCTGTCGAGGAGTTCCTTGAAAAATTAAGTTGATTCTCATTGTATTGCTGATAGCGTTTGCTTAAACTTACGGACTGAGTTTCTTTCAGGTTGCATGGGGGCTTAATTGTACATAATGCAAATATTTTTAATTTTAGTATCTGTCTGTCCGGTTACGCAGTCTCGTAACCGGTTGGCCCTGACTAATATTACTCCGCAATCTGACTGCATAGAATAACAACAAAGAATGAAACGAAATTTCCGTTAACACAATTAATTAATTAAGTCCCAAGCAACTATAAAACCTACGAAACAACAAAGCACAAGTGTAACTGTTCTGTGTGTGGAAATGTGATTCAACGTACACATCTGGCACGGTTCTTCCTCAATAAGACAAGATATTTTAAATACCATTTACACTGAAGTAATTAAAAAAACTGAAATACTATAATTGCACAGAGAATCCCGAATTACAGTCTAATACATGGACACAAGCCAGATGCTTTGTTGACTGAACCTGTGACCAAAAGGCATTGTTAGGTAATTTAAAAAAAATAAAAAAATGTTTTTTACCTTCATATATATTGACGAAAAATACACTCTGATCATTACAACATCCCCATTCGAACAGCATCGGCTGTCTAGCCCATCAAAACAACTGCACACGACATGACCTCAAATAGTACAGCTACCAACATCCTCTCAGCAAAGCACTAACCACCACAACTTCTGAACAAGCACTGCCAGTGGAGGCGGCAGAATAAAACTCTTTGGCGCAATCTCTGGCGCTGTGACTCAGTGTAGCCACCTTTCAAGGTTCATGAACATTTACTTTTATCTGTTATTACTTTTATGTTGTAAGTTCATGTACTGACTCGTTCCATGACCTTGGAGATTTGCTCCTCAATTTTGTCCCACGGAACTTGACATGTAAATAAATAAATAAGGCCGCCTCCACATCTTGGATGAGGCTGTAACCTCCCCCTCACTTATCGACATCCTTAATAAAGAAAGTAAATGTGCGGCCGTTACGTTAACAATTAACTAGCGGTAATTAGATATTTGAGATTTGGGGGAAATTACAGTCGCCAGTCCTAAGGACAATTACTATAGTAACTGAAAAAGAAAGATTATTACACATATAATTAGCACTAGAAGCGTGGCAACTGAAGGTTGACACGTGTAGTGTGAAAACTGAAAGTCTGTCAGAAGTAATAAATTTCGCTACACTCTGACTTAATTTAGCAAAAGAATTAATAAAACCGGAAAATCGAAAGTTAATTTAGTGACTGAAGTTAATAGTGAGCTTTCTTTCTGAAGCACATCGAAATTCAGTAAAATACGGTTAGTCTTGGACTACCTCAACAATCATTTCAAAATCTACTTGAATCTACGCAATTTAGAAATAAGAGATTTAACTTTGAACTTGAATTAAATGATTCTTAACAATTAACAATAGTAAAATTTAGTACGTACCAAGCTGAGCTGCAGTCACAGGTAAGCTAAAATACGGTAACAAAACTCGCACTCTTAATTTGTGCTTGTGTAATCTAAATATTGTAGCCAGCTATGAATAATTTAACTGAACTTTGAAATTAAGGCAGTGAAATTGAATTATATTATTTTAATGCTGGCGTTTGAATTTCAACGACACTTGGGTTCATTTCGGGAAAGGAAGGGACCCTGCTTGGCAATGCAATTGGGACAATGAGCAACAAAGGTTCATGCTAAGTTGCTGTAATTTTGTGATGCAACAATTTTAAAAGCTGAGGTCTGCCATACAGTTCTGAAACTTTACGTGCTTTTAGTCTTCCTTGTTGGTTGACTGAAGGTTTGAAGTCGTCGATCGAGGAGGTGGCGACAGTCACTCATTGTCGGCCGTCGCTGTTGCAGAAGGTAGATGCTGGCGCGCCTTCTTCTCGACACGGTCACCAGGCGAAACGGGCTCTTGATGTGTGCCAGCTAATGCTTCCCATCCGCGACACCGTGCTAGAAACTATTATAGCCATTCGAGCGCAATTACATGCTGCCAAACCCCGAAAGAGCGGCAACTCGCGGGAGCGTCACACAACACACCTGCTCAACCGCACTACTCCAGCCAGACTCCCTCTGCTCTGCCCGCGCTCCACGCGGCCGAGTTCACACTACCAAAGATCCTAAACACTTTTCTTCTCCACACGACCTATCGATGTATTCGTTCGATAGCATAGTTTTCCCTAGGCCAGACCCAGCGTATAAATACAAATAATATTCACGAAACAAACCAACATAAATGCATATATATATATATATATATATATATATATATATATATATATATATATATAAACAGTAAATCAATTACAATATACAAAGACACAGAAACGTCGTATATTCAGGTAACAAAATATGGAAAAAATATTATAGTACAATAGATGGAAATAGGAGGATATGCATTTCCGGCGTTACGAGGCCCCCCGGCAGACAAACCGAGTGCACGCTGGATTTCTTTCCAGCCCTGTACGCTATTTCCCTAAGGGGCTCCATCACCCGCCTAACGTTGGAGCTCTCAATAACCAGCAAGCCTTTGCCCCCGTGTGCCTGCTCGGTACCTGCTGAAGGAGCGGCCACCTGCCCACTGACAGGATGAACGGGAGATGCCAGCCGGCCAGCCTCCACATTGACCCTCCGCCTCGAGCGACGCGAACGCGTTGCAGTCCGCCACTCACCCAGAGGTGAGGGCGGCCCCAACTCGCCGGCTACACTAGAAGGTGCCTCGGCGGCTGAGTCAGCGGACGCAGCAAGCGACACCAGGGGTGTCTCAAGCGACGCGCCAGACCCTCCACCGTCGCTGCACCTCGAGGCAGCAGCCTGAAGGCGGCTGACCGTGGCCAACAGTACGCTCAGCTGCTCGCGAATCGCGGCCAGTTCCTCCTGCGCCCGCACACAGCACGCACACACCCTATCCATCCTACTGCTAATATCTAACGACTCCGCGAATTTATGCTCTACAGCTATCAATAAGCAATATTACTCCTCTCAAATACGAGAATACGCACGGGTTTTATGTAATTAAATATGCAGGCGCGCAAACACTCGGAAAGAAATTAAGAATCAAACTACAAAACAAATATGAAAGCTAAATATGCGACTCGCTACTGCACTGCTGCTGCACTATACTTCACCAGCGGCTGCTCAAGGCTCAAGTACCATGGAGAGCCGCAAAAAGCCGGTCTTCAGACTGGGAACCACAGCAGAGCCATGTTCATCTGAATGTTTATCACAGTATCGGGTAAAAGTTTCAAGTAAATAGGTCTAGAACCTTCCAGGATTTTTGCTAACAACATTTCACTATTATATGCTGTATACATACTTACACAGTATATACGAAGATTCCAAATTAGTCCCCCATTAAAATCTCCTGGTTGGGAGTACCAAGTGGAGGTGACCATCAGAAAAAGACAGACAACCAACAAATGGATAACATTCTGCGAGTCGGAGCAGGGAATGTTGGAAGTTTGAACGTAGCACGAAATCTAGAAAATCTGAAAAGGGAAATACTATGGCTCGGTGGGTGTTAATGGAGGCATACGGAGAGAAGATAAAGATTTCTGGTAAGTTGAATATAGGATAATATCAAGAGTAGCAGGAATTGGTAAAACGGGAGTAGGATTCGTAGTGAACAGGAAAGCAGGGCAGACAGAGAGCCACTGGGAATAGTTTAATGCTAGGGCGGTTGTCATCAGACTCGTCAGCAAACTACGCTAATAACAACAGTACAGGTATACATGCTAGCATCGCAAGCAGATGTAGATAGAGATAGTATAGAAGGACATTGAACTGGTAATTCAGTATGTAAAGAGAGATGAAAAATAAATTATCATAGGGGGACTGGAACGTGGGAGTAGGAGAAGGAACATGAGAAAGGGTTACGGGACAATACAAGTTAGGGAGTAGGACTGAGAGAGGAGAAAAATTAACTGAGTTCCACAATAAATTTCAAATGCTAATAACAAATACTCTTTTCAAGAATCAGTTGTGTACTTGGAGAAGAACGGTAAACATATGAACATTCCAGCTGGATTATGGTCAAAGAGAGCTACCGAAATGAGATATTGCGTTCTAAAACGTAGCCAGGAGCAGATATATACTTAGATAATAATTTAGTAATGATGAAGAGCACGCTGAAGTTTGAGGGAAGTGGGACACTGATGATCTGAGTAATGATAAAAAGCATTAAAAGTTAACTAAGGATAAGGATATTACGATAACAAATATCCCAGTACGTAATTGATTTCAGGAGAAAGGGATATCTCTAAAAAGAGCAGTCTATCTGTTGGACAGGGAGACATATACTAGAAAGTATCTCTGAAGGAATGTTGGATAACAGCATTACTAAAACTTCAACTGATCAACCAAAGAAGGAAGTACAACAATGTTCGGGAAAAGACATGAATACAGCAACATAAATCACTTACGAATGAAATAAATAGGATGTACAGGCCATCCAATTCCAACTGGCTGATGGAAAATGAGCATAAATCGAAAAAGAAATGATCGTCGAAGGGACTGACTCATGGTATAGAAAAGTCAAAACAAACCTGTGAATTTAAAAAGCTACGATGGTAACGATCAGACTGCAGTGAGAATTCCACTGTTAAACCCAGAGGATCGTTGGAAAGAGTACTCTGAAGACCTTTACAAGGAAGAGTACATGTCTGGTGACTTGATACAAAAATAACTTGAGTCGATAAGGAAGATATAGAAGATCAAATATTAGAGTCAGAATTTAACAAAGCTCTGGAAGACATGAGATCAAATAGAGCACAAAGGACAGACAACATTCCAACGGAGTTTTTAAAAGTATTTGGAGAACGGGTAACCAAACGTGTAATTATGTTGGTGAATAGAATCTACGAAACTGATGACATGCGGTCAGAATTTCTGAAAAACACCATCCACACAATCCCGAAGATATCAAGGGCAGACGAGTGCGAACACTATGGTATAATTAGCGGAAAACTTCATGCATCCATGCTGTTGACGAGTAATATATAGAGAAGTATTGGGAAACAAAATTTAGGATCTCATAGACGATGATCAGTTTGGCTTTAGGAAAGTAAGGGCATCAGAGAGGCGGTTCTGTCATTGCGATTGACAACGGAAGCAATACTGAAAAACAATCAAGACATGTTCACGGAATTTGTTGACCTGCAAAAAAGCGTACGACAATGTAAAATGGTACTAGGTGTTTGAAATTCTGGCAAAAATAGGGTAAGCTAAAGGGTAAGGCGGGTAACATACAACACGTACAAGAACCAAGAGGGAACAGTAATACTGGAAGCCCAATTAAAAACCGTGTAAGAAAGCTATACAGTCTTTCACACCTACTTTTGAATCTGTACCCTGAAGAAGTGGCGGAGGTAAAAGAAAGATTCAAGAGTGGGATCAAAAGTCAGTATGAAAGAATATTAATGGTAACATTCGAGGGGACATATTTACCCTAAGAGAAAGTGCGGAAGAGTTACAGGATCTCGAATGGAAAGTCTAATACGTACAGGAAATATGGAAAAAAGAAATGTAATTGGAAGGAGCAGAAATAAGAACATCATGAATTTTAACATCAAAATTGTTGATCACGAAGTAGATGGAATTAAAACATTTTGTTACCTTGGAAACTAAGTAACCCATGTGGGACGAAGCACAGAGGACCTAAAAATATCTGTTACAGGCAAAGAGGGAATTCATGGGCAAGAGAAGTCTACTGTATCAAACATAGGCCTTAAATTTATGAAGACATTTCAGGGAATGTACGTTGGAGCCCAGCACTGTATGATAGTCAGTCATGGCCAGTGAGAAGACCGGAAGTCAGGGAGTTTGAGATGTGGTGCCACAGAAGAATGTTGAAAATCTTGTGTACTGATAAAATAAGAAATGAGAGGGTTCATCAACTGATGAAGGAAGGAACATATGGAACACACTGATAAGAAGGGACATGATGACAGAATATGTGTTAAAGTGTGAAGTTTAACCTTCATCACCCTGGAGGGAACAGTAGAGGCTAAAATAATGCATCCAACAAATAACTGAAATGAGAAGGTTGGAAAAGAAAGGAACTCGTGAAAAAAAAAAAAAAAAAAAAAAACATGCCTCAGGCTATTCGTCCAATTTCTGAACCACGTATTCCGAAATTCTGTCACCTTCTTGTTGTGTCCTGAGAGAGGAACTACGAAATCCCACAATCCCTTTTCGTGCCCTAAGAAAATCATTCAACTCTTCAGCCAACTGCTAATGTGACTATATCTGGACTACCTCTTGCCACAGAAACGAGCTTTATCATCGGGGTTGCCATCTTAACTACACTCCTGGAAATGGAAAAAAGAACACATTGACACCGGTGTGTCAGACCCACTATACTTGCTCCGGACACTGCGAGAGGGCTGTACAAGCAATGATCACACGCACGGCACAGCGGACACACCAGGAACCGCGGTGTTGGCCGTCGAATGGCGCTAGCTGCGCAGCATTTGTGCACCGCCGCCGTCAGTGTCAGCCAGTTTACCGTGGCATACGGAGCTCCATCGCAGTCTTTAACACTGGTAGCATGCCGCGACAGCGTGGACGTGAACCGTATGTGCAGTTGACGGACTTTGAGCGAGGGCGTATAGTGGGCATGCGGGAGGCCGGGTGGACGTACCGCCGAATTGCTCAACACGTGGGGCGTGAGGTCTCCACAGTACATCGATGTTGTCGCCAGTGGTCGGCGGAAGGTGCACGTGCCCGTCGACCTGGGACCGGACCGCAGCGACGCACGCATGCACGCCAAGACCGTAGGATCCTACGCAGTGCCGTAGGGGACCGCACCGCCACTTCCCAGCAAATTAGGGACACTGTTGCTCCTGGGGTATCGGCGAGGACCATTCGCAACCGTCTCCATGAAGCTGGGCTACGGTCCCGCACACCGTTAGGCCGTCTTCCACTCACGCCCCAACATCGTGCAGCCCGCCTCCAGTGGTGTCGCGACAGGCGTGAATGGAGGGACGGATGGAGACGTGTCGTCTTCAGCGATGAGAGTCGCTTCTGCCTTGGTGCCATTGATGGTCGTATGCGTGTTTGGCGCCGTGCAGGTGAGCGCCACAATCAGGACTGCATACGACCGAGGCACACAGGGCCAACACCCGGCATTATGGTGTGGGGAGCGATCTCCTACACTGGCCGTACACCACTGGTGATCGTCGAGGGGACACTGAATAGTGCACGGTACATCCAAACCGTCATCGAACCCATCGTTCTACCATTCCTAGACCGGCAAGGGAACTTGCTGTTCCAACAGGACAATGCACGTCCGCATGTATCCCGTGCCACCCAACGTTCTCTAGAAGGTGTAAGTCAACTACCCTGGCCAGCAAGATCTCCGGATCTGTCCCCCATTGAGCATGTTTGGGACTGGATGAAGCGTCGTCTCACGCGGTCTGCACGTCCAGCACGAACGCTGGTCCAACTGAGGCGCCAGGTGGAAATGGCATGGCAAACCGTTCCACAGGACTACATCCAGCATCCCTACGATCGTCTCCATGGGAGAAAAGCAGCCTGCATTGCTGCGAAAGGTGGATATACACTGTACTAGTGCCGACATTGTGCATGCTCTGTTGCCTGTATCTATGTGCCTGTGGTTCTGTCAGTGTGATCATGTGATGTATCTGACCCCAGGAATGTTTCAATAAAGTTGCCCCTTCCTGGGACAATGAATTCACGGTGTTCTTATTTCAATTTCCAGGAGTGTATAAGTGTCGCTTTCCTCCTAAGACCTGGCTCATGGATCGATCTTGCTACGGTACCTAATGGTTACTACTCAAAAGTTGCTATTCTTAACGGCATCCCACGCGAGCAAACCACTTGGATTTTTACCTGTGGTTGCTCGTATATCAGGTACTTGGGCTTTGCATGGCTCTGTTTGAAAGAATAGCTCTATGTAGTTATAGGGTGGAGCAGCGAACGTCTGCTTTCATGTCATACAGCTAATTCGCTGGAAATAATAACCTGTAGCTGTGATACTGCAGTAAAATTGTCTATTTGGATAGATTTTTGAGTTAATAAACTACACAGATACACTTAATAAAACTTAAATGAATAATTTAATAACAAGCGTCCTATTCTAATGTCTGTGATTGATGTAGACGGCAGAGAGTTGTGTTGAATAATGTCTATTCAACAACGGACATCTCAAATAAACGGGATGTGGACCTACGATATTCATTTAATATGTAGACAGAAAATACCACCATCAAATGCAGTAAAGTTACGTTGATAGCGTTGCGAGAATAGTAACAAAGCTCCCAAACTAAACAGTCATCAAAGATACGTGAAAACTAAGTCCGTTCCATTCCCAGAATATATGATATATTCACCAGTTCAGAACAGTTGTCGTAACCCAACGGGAGTCGCAACATGCTTACGTGAATCTCCCAGTGGAATAGGAAGCGATGTGGGATTTTTCAGGTCTACCGACTCATCGGCAAGCGAGCGGCTTCATGGAAGAGCATAAGTCGGCGACACGGTCTAGCTGAGGTTTATCAGGACTCTACGGTTGGAGAAAGTACAGAAATACTCGGGTATCAGGCTAAAGAGGTAAAACGGAAGAAACGACCTTGTAGGTTAGTACCTTGAACTGATTTTATTACTTCTTCCCGAGTCTACATTAACATGTCGAAGAGCACAGACACTGGTTCACTCAACTATTATCAATGAGCGTAGAACATCGATGAGGCTTACTAGAACAAATAGCGTGTCTGGCTTATCATTTCGACTAGAATCATGAGAAAGAGCCAGCTTTTTATTGCTCAAATCGAGCATTCAGATTCCGTTACTTGGCACACAGTAAGTGACTGTCACAGGTACAAGTAAGCTGTGACAGACTAACTACCCACAGTCCAGAAGTACGTACAGGCAAGAATGCAAGTCTTTCTTAGTGTACAAGCTTAATTGGATAGATTCCTTCATTCACGTAAGTTTCTGCTGCTGGTTGACGGACACTTGAGGCTCGTCTGCCAGTGGGGAGTATCGGGCTGTTGAACTTTGCCCAACTCAGCAGGTGGCCTCTTTATACTGTGTTGGGGTGTTTCCTTATATACGGCCGGCCGGGGTGGCCGGGCGGTTCTAGGCGATACAGTCTGGAAACGCGTGACCGCTACGGTGGCAGGTTCGAATCCTACCTCGGACATGGATGTGTGTGATGTCGTTAAGTTAGTTAGGTTTTAAGTAGTTCTACGTTCTAGGCGACTGATGACCTCAGAAGTTAAGTCCCATAGTGTTCAGAGCCATTTGACCCATTTACACCTTAAAGATGGCAAGTGACTGCGTCACATTTTTCCCAGCAGTTCTCTGTCATCCAGCTTCAGATCAGCGGTTTCTTAGTGCTAATAACTTCATATAGGTCTGGCGAAAGCGTCAAGCACTGTACACCCACTTATATATATCAGGCTCTATTTGTTAAAATTCTTACCAAGCTGACATATTATTTTTTCGTTGGCAATCCCTTCATGATTTGGTCACTACACCTCCCTCCTGTGTAGAAGATTTGTCCTCAAATGTTAGACACTAATTTTACATTTCTTTTGTTTGTTTATGCAAGTTACATACATCTACATCTATATGGTTACTCTGCAATTCACACTTAAGTGCCTGGCAGAGGATTCATCGAACCATGTTCATACTACTACTCTACCATTCCACTATCGAATGGCGCGTGGGAAAAAGACACACCTAAATCTTTCCATTCGAGCTCTGATTTCTATTATTTTAATATGATGATCATCTCTTCCTATTTAGGTGGGTGTAAACAAAATATTTTCGCATTCGGAAGAGAAAGTGGGTGATTGAAATTTCGTAAATAGATCTCGCCGGAAAGGAAACCGCCTTTGTTTCAATGACTGCCACCCTAACTCGCGTATCATATCAGTGACACTCTCATCCCTATCGTTCGATAACACGAAACGAGCTGCCCTTCTTTGCACATTTTCGATGTCTTCCGTCAATCCTACCTGTCAAGGATCCTATACCGCGCAGCAATATTGCAGCAAAGGACGGACAAGTGTCTCTTTAGTGGGTTTGTCGCATCTTCTAAGTGCTCTGCCAAGAAAGCACAGTCTTTGTTTCGCCTTCCCCACAGTATTGTCTATGTGATCTTTCCAATGTAAGTTGCTAGTAATCGTAATTCCTAGGTATTTAATCGAATTGACAGCCCTTAGATTTGTGCGATTTATCGTATACCCAAAATTTATCGGATTTCTTTTAGTATTCATGTGGATGACCTCGCACTTTTCTTTGTTTGGTGCCATTTGCCACTTTTCGCACCATACAGAAATTCTCTCCAGATCGTTTTGTGATTGGAATTGATCGTCTGATGATTTTACTAGCATCATCTGCAAACAATCTAAGGGAGCTGCTCAGATTATCACCTACATCATTTATGTAAATCAGAAACAGCAGACGGCATATGACACTACCTTGCGGAACGCCAGATATCACTTCTGTTCTACTCGATGATTTACCGTCAAACACTACGAACTGTGACCTCTCTGAGAGGAAATCACGAATCCAGTCACACAACTGAGACGATACTCCGTATGCACGCAATGTGATTAATAGTCGCTTGTGAGGAACGGTATCAATGGCCTTCTGGAAATCTAGGAATATGGAATCGATCTGGGATCCCTTGTCGACAGAACTCATTACTTCATGGGAAGTGTTGCACAAGAACGATATTTTCTGAATCCATGTAGGTTATGCATCAATAAGTCGTTTTCTTCAAGGTGATTCATAATGTTCGAGTACAGTATATGCTCCAAAATCCTACTGAAAATTGAGGTCATTGATATGGGTCTGTAATTCAATGGGTTACTCCTATTTCCTTTCTTGGATATTGGTGTGACCTGTGCTGCTTTCCACTCTTTAGAAACAGACCTTTACGCAAGTTAGCGGTTGTCTATGATTGCTGATAAATGCGCTATTGTGCCTGCATACTCTCAAAGGAACCTGATTGATATACCATCTGGACCCATGGATACATGGGTTTCTCTTTTCTTCCAATACATGAATAAAAAAACCATACATTCATAGATGTTTTTCTCTTCTTTCACATATAAACGTTTGTACAGGAGTTTTTTTATTAGCATCAACATGTGCATTGAGTGATCACCTCCTTCTCCTTAGTCATTCATTAGCGATCCTGTGCAAGTGGTGGTGAAGTACTGTGGTTAGGGGAAACTTCACCAGCACTTCTTGTGAGAATTTCTCCTGAGTTGGATCGTAGTTCACGAGCACCAGGAAGTAACTCCTCTCTTCTTTCCACTGTAACGCTGGTCGCTGTGTTCGAAACACATAAGAAGTAATCCTATGGCTATGAGGTTGGCTGTTGTCGCTGATGCATAGATGGAAACAAGTGCACCCCAACTGGGTCTCTCAGTTTCTGCTATTGTTTATAGTAATCCTAATATATTTTCTACTTCGTGCAGTCGCTGCCAGACACCTTTTAGGTCCTGTAAGTGACGTATTTTCGCAGGTGCGGGGAGCGGTCATTCTTCATGTCCCACGCTGTCTTTTGTATTCTAGTCCTATATGAGAACTTGGTCATGTTAATACTGAGTACAACCAGAGGCGTGCACCAAGCCTTGGCTGCCCTCCCGGAACCCTAGCCTTGACTGCCGGGCCACCCTCGCCTCGCGCTATCTGGGGCCCATCGGGCCGAGCGCTGGCCCGCCAGAACCCGAGCCCGCCTGGGCACCCGTGTAACTCCGTTGCTCATCAAGTCGCACGTCACGCATCACACTGTTGGGCCACGAAACGAAATCTCTCTGTGGTCCGTTTGCAAGAAATTTTTTGCTTCGCACAGAATTTGCCGACACAGTACTTTACCTCCGGTCTTATATTAAAATGACTGATGGCTGTAACATCAGCAACAAGACTGTTACTCAAATCTCCACCGTTGCTTGCAATTACTAAATCAGCTTATTGTAAGCTGTATGTAGAAAACCACTGTACCTTATGAAGCAGTGAAAATATTTAATTTTATTAAATGGTCATCCCACCCTCCTACTAGCCAGTATTTAAATGTTTTTATTGACTGGATATATCACAGCAGAAATTTTGTCATACTGTATGACGTTTACCTTTTTTTCACCAGGTACATCTTTCCCTAGGCAAGGTCTGACTGCCAACTGTAGCTTACTTCAAAGAAATTTTGTTAAGAAATCAACCGTGTAAATTTATTACTTCATGGACCAAACACAAAACTGTGTAACGTGCAAGACCGTGTGAACGGTTCATTAAAAGCCTTGTAGTTTGGGAAATCTGTCTGAATTCCAATCAAATAGAGTTCTTCGATACCCTTCACGGTTCCACAGCAGAATACATCTCACTTCGGACGAGAATGTCGAGAATAAAATTAAGGAACATTTATAGGGATTTTGAAAAATTTAAGACACTATTTCTCTGCTCGATCTAGTAATAAGAATTCGCAATCGCTTGCAAAAGACAATAATTTTGGAATCCACATGAAGTGTAAATTGAAACGAGCAGCTGCTGGAAACTTCCAGTGACTCAGATATAGAAAATAAATTTTATCCTTCGTATGTTTTCTGGTTTAGCTTAAAGACGGAGTTCTCAACGCTGTCAAATAAAGCAGTAACAAAATTATTTCCTGTCTCGTCCACATATCAGAACGAAAAGCTTTTATGCAATTTTACTTATAATCCGTCTTGATTGCAAAGTATTTATTCACATGACCGGTTTCGGTTCCTCTAGAGCCATCTTCAGATCTGCAAATTTCGGTTACAGGAGTAACCCGTCCACACTCAGCAACATTGGCTTGGTTCAAATGGCTCTGAGCACTATGGGACTTAACATCTGAGGTCATCAGTCCCCTAGAACTTAGAACTACTTAAACCTAATTAACCTAAGGACATCACACACACCCATGCCCGAGGCAGGATTCGAACCTGCGACCGTAGCGGTCGCGCGGTTCCAGACTGAAGCGCCTAACACCGCTCGGCCACACTGGCCGGCTCAGCAACATTCACATGCTGCGTCACCAGTACGTGAATGTTGCTGATTGTGGACGGATTACTCCTGTAACCGAAATTTGCAGATCTGAAGATGGCTCCAGAGGAACCGAAACCGGTCATGTGAATAAATATTTTCCAATCAAGACGGATTACAAGTAACATTGCATAAAAAAGTGATTGCGGTATCCCTGCAGACATTGTGTCTGTTTTTGAAAAGGCTTTTCTTTCTTACACGTATATAAATGTGAATCTGGAAGCAAACTTCACAGTGAAAGTAATTTTAAACTTTCTTTACTTTCTGTGGTTCCTGATTTCAAAGCTATGTCACATGCAAAGCATTCGGATCCTCCTCAACGAATTCGTAGAAAGGCTTGAGCCAGTCAGTTCCATGCTGAAAACTTTTAGATTAACTGAAATGTGTAAAATACTTTGATATTGCATACTGCACATAGCCATTGTGCAAAAGCTTCATCAGTTCTTTTCATAAGATACAAGTGAAATGTAAAGCGTTATAAAAACATTAAAGCTGTTAAACCATTTGCTCTGAATTCAGTTACTTCCATGTTACAGTAAGGGTAGTGGACTGACAAGGCAGCCAGTCCACAGAGACGGGTAGCCGAAAGGGCACACGTACACACACGCCGACTGGCGCGAAGTCTGGAACAGGATACGTGATGAATGTGATAAAGAAAAGAACGTAGCTACTAGAACACTTAACTTTTATATCGTCCTTTGGTATACAGCATTCTTGATGATACAAGTGAGACTCTTTAGATTCATGAAGTAACTAATGGCGCCTTGCTAGGTCGTAGCCATGGACTTAGCTGAAGGCTATTCTAACTGTCTCTCGGCAAATGAGAGAAAGGCTTCGTCAGTGTAGTCGCTAGCAAAGTCGTCGTACAACTGGGGGAGTGCTAGTCAGTCTCTCCAGACCTGCCTTGTGGTGGCGCTCGGTCTGCGATCCTGACAGTGGCGACACGCGGGTCCGACATGTACTAATGGACCGCGGCCGATTTAAGCTACCACCTAGCAAGTGTGGTGTCTGGCGGTGACACCACAGTAAGAACTTCCTTTGTTTTATAGCTATCATTTTACATTGCGCGTTATTTTTCTTTGTAAAGGATCGAGAACGCCCTGTTCCGAGCACATCAAACTTTCACGATCCTCAAGGGAGTGCAGATGATTCAGAAAGCAGTACCGCATTCCGTACACGTGTGGCCAGTCAATCGCTCCTTCCCAGCGCCGCCTGTTTCCCAGTCGCACCTTGCCCTGTTGACACCTGGGGTCGGCCGGGTGGAGCCGTGACCTTCGACTGCGCATCGCGACTCGCGCACTCCGTAGCAGGTGCAGTGGAGCTCAACAGCCCGTGGTGCGGGAAACAGCTGGGCTCGGGCGGGTAAATGTGGCGCTATGCACGGCTCTGGGTAGAAGGTCCCGGAGCGCTCGTTCAGCAGTGTATGTAGTACAGTCTAATCACCATATCCACTTCACTTCTTTAGGTATGTCAGTTTTTGTGTTCCCTTCACTGTTACATCTATAGGTTCATGACAATCGCATAAGAAAGTTAATCTTTCCTTTCTGGAGGTTACACAGATCCATTCATTCATTCCTACTGGGGTCCAAATGCTGTTTGCTATATATACAAGTTTCTTAATACAGTTGCTTGGAATCTCCTTCGGTTGTTTCAACATATCTATCACCCATGAGTTGCATTTCCTTGACGTCTTGATCGCAAACATGTGTTTGCACAACTTCTGAGCTTGTGATACTCCTTAGCAATCTAACTGTTCCTTAAGTTTCCTTTAATTTATGACCATGGTCATAAACTTTTTGTTAACAGATTACCGGTTTCGGTCTTTAACGACCATCATCAGATCTTCAGCAAAAATGGGAAAAACATAAACACACTCGCAAACTGTATACAGCTTAAGAACAATACATAGATCGTAATGAAAAGTAGAACTGACAAAAATTACATTTGTGCTCTTTAAATACGAAGAGACATACTTGTTTCATAAAAACAAAGTCCTAATGTACTGCAGCCATAGTGGCACCGTTAAAAATGTTAAACGCGGAATCAGCACCAGCGTCGTCAAATACATATAAATTACATCAAATTCACGAGTCATGCTGTCAGTAGTACTACTGTTTCAAACAAGCTGCCGCACAGTAGCCACAAGGTGTTTGTGTTGCAATTTCATCAGATGTCGCTAATGTCGGCATACGCTAGTTTTCAATAACTAATTGAAACAGCGAAAATAAAGGGGGATACAATAGTTGGAGTCTGTTATAAGCCTATAACGTATAAAAGGCATTACAATAATAAAAAGGAATAAAAAGAAGAACACAACAAAAGTAATATTGTTAAAAAGAGGAAGAGTTAAAAAACTGTGGTTGATATGTGCTCTAGTGCCAATATTATAGATAATGACATAAATATTAAACACCGTTGATAGTGCACCGGGTAATATTAAACAACCATAAAAGAAATCGCTAAAGGAGCCAAAGATGAAAGAAAACATATTGCTGCACATAATCAGCGCCCTGTTCCTTCTATATGGCTGCGTATTGTTGCTTGCATCATCATTATCAGATACTCAGCTTCAGGAGCTAGGTAAGCATACCATTCCTTCCCCACTCTTACTGGAAGTCTTAATGCACTGTATAAATTAAAGATCTCATTCTACATTAAGGGAATTTTCAAAGGATATGCTAGGTGTTTTTGAGGTAGAGATATTAAGGCGCCAAATAATTATTAAAATTTATGGTGAAACCTTCAGCTGTCGTTACATTGCATAATTCGCTACTAGTTTCAGTCAATGACCATTATCAAGCTTAGGTGACATAAACGGCAGGGATGTTTAACCACAATTTGAACAAATGAAATTTTCTCTTTCAAGCCCACCCTAGTACGTAAAAAATTTCCCACGATAACAACTGTGTACGATAATTTTCGGCAAGATGCAAGTCCACATTGACGCCTACTAACACAAACCCTTTCAAAAACTATGCCAATTTAAAAGTGGTCGAGGGCATGTGTTAGCGGACTTCACAGCTAGAAAGAGTATCGAAAGATGCCTCTATCAAAAAGGCATAAATAGTGATCTAAACAAAATTTGATTACAGGTCGTTGTCCATCAATATGAGCGCACTTGCTCACGTGTACTAGCGTATTTATTTATGAACAAACCTTTATTTGTAATCATTGTACATGGTCTGAGTGTGACCGAATGTTTGTAACATTTCTTACACTACGTATTTTTGTAATATGTTAGTTTAGTGTGGGAAAGTGGTGATGTTGCGTCAGATCATGTCTGTAGGCATTAAAAATGATGTGCCCTTGGGGAGACTTGCACTGAACATGTGAATAAATTTACTTGCAAACTGGTAAGCTGTTCATTAAATAAATACACAAATATGACAATATGCGAGGTATTCTTGCTGTATTCATTTGCTGTGTAACTGTGGAGTACACGATGTTCTGACAGATATTGGCATAATAAAACGATATAAAATACGTCTTACATCAATGAATAAAATTCATAAAGGTATATAGCTTTCAGGAATGATAGCTATAGCGCAATGCATCTGAGGTACTGTACGTTGAAATCACATGAAGTTTTTAAAAGATTTTAATTCAGAGGTTCATTAGGAATATGTTTATTTGCTGTGAAATATTAACGTCTTTAGTTATAAAGGTACTGAAATATCGTTGTATCATAGGATGCAGCTCGTATATCTGAGGTGGATGTATTCAGATTTGCTTTAAAACTTGAGTGTGAGTTATTGTCGTATCACAAAGAGCTGCCTTTTCTATTTATCTGACACTCTGCGATTTCCTGGAGCACTGTCTTGCTTCTTGAGCGTTAAAATTTCCGTTACCAGGTTTTTCCCCATTTCCAGCGATACGCTCCAGGTTTCCGCACCTGGACTCGCCTGGATCGGTCGTGACGTACCCTCAGTCCCTGGGCCCACTAGCATTCAGTTGCACAACAAATTAATCTTCCCTTATACGAATGTTGGCAGGCCGATTATCTCGCCTAAATATGGGCAATGTTAGAACTTCAAATTATCATTATTGTTGCACAGTTCCATGACACATTGTCTTTGAAGGAACGGAAACTCTTTGTCCATGCTCTCTTTATCAATGCAACAAAAACACACACTGAAG
Organism: Schistocerca nitens; assembly: GCF_023898315.1. Taxonomy (NCBI): domain Eukaryota; kingdom Metazoa; phylum Arthropoda; class Insecta; order Orthoptera; family Acrididae; genus Schistocerca; species Schistocerca nitens. The sequence goes on from NC_064615.1 coordinate 60,071,640, forward strand.
AACATTCAAACAGTTCTGTGCACTATGGGACTTAACATCTTTGGTCATCAGTCCCCTAGAACTTGTTGTTGTTGTGGTCTTCAGTCCTGAGACTGGTTTGATGCAGCTCTCCATGCTACTCTATCCTGTGCAATCTTCTTCATCTCCCAGTACCTACTGCAGCCTACATCCTTCTGAATCTGCTTAGTGTATTCATCTCTTGGTCTACCTCTACGATTTTTACCCTCCACACTGCCCTCCAATGCTAAATTTGTGATCCCTTGATGCCTCAAAACATGTCCTACCAACCGATCCCTTCATGTAGTCAAGTTGTGCCACAAACTTCTCTTCTCCCCAATCCTATTCAATACCTCCTCATTAGTTACGTGATCTACCCACCTTATCTTCAGCATTCTTCTGTAGCACCACATTTCGAAAGCTTCTATTCTCTTCTTGTCCAAACTAGTTATCGTCCATGTTTCACTTCCATACATGGCTACACTCCATACAAATACTTTCAGAAACGACTTCCTGACACTTAAATCTATACCCGATGTTAACAAATTTCTCTTCTTCAGAAACGATTTCCTTGCCATTGCCAGTCTACATTTTATATCCTCTCTACTTCGACCATCATCAGTTATTTTACTCCATAAATAGTAAAACTCCTTTACTACTTTAAGTGTCTCATTTCCTAATCTAATTCCCTCAGCATCACCCGATTTAATTTGACTACATTCCATTATCCTCGTTTTGCTTTTGTTGATGTTCATCTTATATCCTTCTTTCAAGACACTGTCCATTCCGTTCAACTGCTCTTCCAAGTCCTTTGCTGTCTCTGACAGAATTACAATGTCATCGGCAAACCTCAAAGTTTTTACTTCTTCTCCATGAATTTTAATACCTACTCTGAATTTTTCTTTTGTTTCCTTTACTGCTTGTTCAATATACAGATTGAATAACATCGGGGAGAGGCTACAACCCTGTCTCACTCCTTTCCCAACCACTGCTTCCCTTTCATGCCCCTCGACTCTTATAACTGCCATCTGGCTTCTGTACAAATTGTAAATAGCCTTTCGCTCCCTGTATTTGACCCCTGCCACCTTCAGAATTTGAAAGAGAGTATTCCAGTTAACATTGTCAAAAGCTTTCTCTAAGTCTACAAATGCTAGAAACGTAGGTTTGCCTTTTCTTAATCTTTCTTCTAAGATAAGTCGTTAGTATTGCCTCACGTGTTCCAACATTTCTACGGAATCCAAACTGATATTCCCCGAGGTCCGCTTCTACCAATTTTTCCATTCGTCTGTAAAGAATTCGCGTTAGTATTTTGCATCTGTGACTTATTAAACTGATAGTTCGGTAATTTTCACATCTGTCAACACCTGCTTTCTTTGGGATTGGAATTATTATATTCTTCTTGAAGTCTGAGGGTATTTCGCCTGTCTCATACATCTTGCTCACCTAGAACTTAGAACTCCTTAAACCTAACTAACCTAAGGACATCACACAACACCCAGTCATCACGAGGCAGAGAAAATCCCTGACCCCGCCGGGAATCGAACTTGGGAACCCGGGCGCGGGAAGCGAGAACGCTACCGCACGACCACGAGCTGCGGACGAAGAACATTCATCTGACAATAATTTTATTGGGTTAGAAAAATTCACCCTCACTTAATGATGACAAACTACTGAAGACGGATGTACTGAAAAAAGTTGGGAGGTGTTCTCTTGACCACCCTGTTAACTTGAAAGTCTTCCGAGTTTGGAGATTTTGAATTCCTCCATTCCGTCGGCTGCCTTTGGCTCTCAGTATCACAGTTACGAAGTTAGGCTTCTTAACATGGGATGATTCATTGAAAGGGTGCCCAAATCCGACAGAAAGTACTTTATAACGACACATATTCCTTCTGATATGTATTAGCTTCTTGTCTATATCCACAGAACTCAGAGAGCAGCAAAGAATTCGATTAATGTTAACGTACATACTTTTGTCACTGTTTCGAAATAATGGATTTGTCATTCTGGATTAATTCAGTAAAGACTGGCACGATATGGTCGGTTATAACATTCAGTGGGCTGCTTGATCGTAGCTGCACAATGATGAACGCATATTAGAAAATATGAAGTGGACGAATCATTATTTCTACCCTTACTTACTTATGTTCTCCCCATAATGTCAATTGATGTTGCTGAGTGGTCACCAGTTTTGGTGAAGAACACGACCACTGCAACTCGGCCCAATAGGCTATCACGTTGAATACCCGTAGAGGCTTACCTGGAACAACAAAAAACAAAAATTAAACACAGGTCAAGGTGCACCGTCCAAATTAATTTCCCTATTGCAAACTTTACGACTCCCCAGTTCCTTGCGCACAACTTCCTCGCTGATTTATCTGTTGATCTACACTTTTACGGCTAAGACGGATGTCTACTTTGAAGGCACTGTTTCAATACTTTTATATGTCATAGGCGTATACTTACCACGAGCATTCTTCTTTTCCAGTTAAGAGTTAGTTTCGATAGTGAGGACCCCAGAGTAGACGATGTGTGGTCCTCCTCTGAACTTCGTCTTCAAAGACTGTTTGAATAGGATTCGATACATCTCTGGGCAGTTAATGTTTTGTTTAAGTCACAAATATTTCAAAACTAACGAATCCCAGACGCAGTGTCAAACTATTTACATACGACATTTCGTTCATGATTTAAAAGTGATCAGCTGTATGACAAACTAGGGGTTTGCTGCAGAAGTGATCCTATCCACAAATTGTTTTTTAGAAAAAAAGAGTGAAAGTTAAGGAAACCATATAAATTAACTATTACTTCTGGAAAAATTTCTCTTTATACTTGGAGTGATATTATTAAATGTAAATATTTGCCTTCTACATGAACTTAAAAACTGCATTTTCAGTGTAAAAATTGTGGGTTACACCATTTAACCTCCAAGAAAAATTTGAAACTTTAATTGGTGTAGTCCACATTTTTGTACTTTTATACGTCATTGTGCTCTCTACGAACAAAATATGTATTTATTGCCAGAATGAAGTAACCAGCATCATCATTGTTTTAAGAAAAAATATTTAAATTAAATAAACAGTATATATTAATGAAAATAAACAACATTTATTTCACATTATGCTACAAACATGGGATGAATAGTCCAACTTCTTCCTTTGCTGACATTGGTACTCAAATTAATGTAACTTTTTAAGGTAATATTACAAAAATCTCTAGAGTTTCTGGAGGAGATCATCGGTACGAAACTCACTGAATCGTTGCGACAAGACGACGCCACCGTTCGGCTGATAACCCGAGAATAATTCATCACTATTAGATATTGTCCTCCTTTGCTATCTTTAGATCACTATTAAAATAAACAGTTGCTAACCCGAAGGTTTGAGAACTCTTGGGACTCTTTTATGTCTCTGTGCGATATTTCTAGCCATTGCAGAGCGTACCAGTACAGGGATTCCCCTTCGGCACAACCTTTTCGCGCACTTTTAAGCTGACGGGAAGGTTTGCCTGTGCGAAGGTCCTTCTAGAACAGTCAAGAAGTTTTCTGAGTTCCCGCGAAAACGCCACGCCTGTGTAAATTTCCGGCTACTTCACTCTCTACTTTCCGCTCTGAGCAATTCACCGCCTGCCATATGTGACGTTCTGTCATCCGACTGCCTTTAGTTGTAACTATTATTGTCAAATGTAAAAATGGTTCAAATGTCTCTGAGCACTATGGGACTTAACATCTGAGGTCGTCCCCTAGAACTTACAACTACTTACACCTAACTAACCTAAGGACATCACACACATCCATGCCCGAGGCTGGATTCGAACGTGCGACCGTAGCGGTCGCGCGGTTCCAGACTGTAGCGCCTAGAACCACTCGGCCACTACGGCCGGCTGTCAAATGTAAATAAAAAGGAAAATAGAGGAGGATTCATGTATACATCTCTTTGTAATGTAGTTCCTTCATCAGAGACTGTTTGTAAGGATGGAACTGAGGCCAGAACATAAAATTCGCTTCGTTAAAAAACATTTATATTGGTGATTTGTGACTTCAAGTACCGCAGTACGCTCGTATGGCGTGAGGTGGGAACACGCAAAACCCAACAACATCGTCGAACATCATTGTTTTGACTGTCCAGGTCTTATGGTGTGGGGAAGCATAGTAGTGCATGGGCGCACTGATCTCCAAATCTTTCAACACGATACAGGCACCGGTCAACATTAATGTGACACTGCACGGTACTCATTCCCCGTGTCAGTCTGAGGGGGAGGGGGGGAGAAGGCTACTTTTGGTAATTAGTGTCCGACCGCATCCAGCTGCACAGTTGGAGGAAACCTTGGGACGAGAGAATGTTCCACTAGTGGACTGCTCCCTGACTTAACTTCCTTCTAGCACGTGTGGGATACGTTGGGGAGATCTATTTCACAGAACGTCCTGATCCACTAATGACGATCCAACAGGTGGCAGCCCTGATATTGGAGGAATGGAACGTCGCTTCACCAAAAGTCAATAGGATCCTGTCTTTGTATATCCATTTTTTCAGAGATGGTTGTGGGACTCGGTTGTTCGACACAGGATGTCAAATCAAACACATTTCGGCCGTCTAGTTTCGAAACGTATTTTAATTGGCTACCAGGTTCGGCAATTTTGACCAGAACCGAGGTGGAATCTTCCTACACGTCCGTCAGGAGCCTGAAGATAGCGTAGTACATCGCCGAAACTGGTAGCCAAATAAAGTAAGTTTTGGAAACTCGACGGCTGCAAGGTGTTTGATTTGACATCATTACCATCCGTGTGAGCAGCGTTGGTTCACATTGCAGAGAATGCGTTGCCGTCCATGGTGATCACACATCATTTATCACGTCCAGCGAGCATCATACGTAGGGATGACTTCAGTGTAATTACTGTCTTCGATTAAAATTGCTGTTTCTGACCGTCTTATTATATATTTTTGTCAGTTACCTTCTTTACTGTACCTTACTGTAGCAGTTATTTCTACGTTTTGTCCACATTTCACTGAGCTGTGCTACTTTATAGTGAATATCTTGAGAAAGTTACTTCGGTTCTTAAGTTTTGCCTACCATTGTATTAGCGCAACTATGAGGATGCTGCAGCGCGATGCTGTAAACGTCGCGCCGCGCGGGATTAGCTGAGCGGTCTCGGGCGCTGCAGTCATGGGCTGTGCGGCTGGTCCCGGCGGAGGTTCGCGTCCTCCCTTGGTCATGGGTGTATGTGTTTGTCCTTAGGCTAATTTAGATTTCACACATTAAAAAATTGTAAACGTCGCGCAAGCGTCGCTCAGGACATGACTCGTGGCTGGTCTTCGGATAATGGGTCCGGCTCTACAGCCTACGCTCCACACCAGTTACACGATTATTTTCACGGACTTCTTATTTCTTGAATTACGATGCTCCTGCTCACTTGCAAATGTTCGAACTGAAACACGATCTAGAGACTGAACGGTCCTACACCAGATTTCTCATTAGCTTGTGATGCGCTGCTCTGAGCTTACGTTCGTTAGATTCTGTATTTGTTCCTCAGGGGTTTCTGTTTGTCAGCTATCATAAACAAGTGTTAGTACAAGCAGAAACGACTGCGGCTAAGTTCTATGGTGATAATTCAAAACTACTTGTGTTTCAGCTTGTCAAGAATGGATTCGGAAATCATCAAACACTTGGAACACGTGCATCAGCAGCTCCAATTGATGCTGAGGGTTCAGCCCCTACAAGAGAGGTGACAGAGACCAGGAGGAAACAATGGTGAGCCATAAGTACAGCAAAAATCACAACCGCGGAAGACATTAAACAAGTTCTTGCAGCAGCGGTTGCAGTCAACAAAACAAGCATCGATGTTGCTGCCGTTTTCTGAGTTAATAGAGACTCCTCTTACAGTCGACTGAAACTGCATATATGTATTCGCAAGTGACGCACCAGAGGCAGATCCAGTATGCGTATTAGCTAAGACGTACAGACATGAAATGAACAGGAGTTGAAACCCTGTAAGACGCCAATAGTATTCCAGCCAAAAATAGGTACATACCATGCTATCCAGTCATTAGTATCCAAACAAATGTAACAGCTGATGAAATTCGTGCCACAACGTGAAATAGATTCACTACCATATTCAGCTTGTGCAGCCGATGTGAAAGTAATTATTTGACGGTGGCACAGTGAAGTGAGTCTTATTCAAATACGTTCATTCGTGTCGTCACGATAAGCTTACTCTCCGATCTGAATGTTAACGTTCAGGCATTAAAAATTCAAAATACGCTACTGAAGGTACAAATCGGCATTGGAAATGACGAATAAAAAACGTGCACTAAATAAGAAAGGGAAGAAATGTGAAACTATCGACCCTATACCGTGAAACACTGGTCATTAATAGGAATTCGTCATTCCAAGCTTATCCATTTATGATCCGTCTGTGGCAGAAATTAATAGTAATAATTAAGCTCTTTCTCTGTCGCTCTATCCTGTATTAAAGGGTTCCGCTTTCTATATACACTCCTGGAAATTGAAATAAGAACACCGTGAATTCATTGTCCCAGGAAGGGGAAACTTTATTGACACATTCCTGGGGTCAGATACATCACATGATCACACTGACAGAACCACAGGCACATAGACACAGGCAACAGAGCATGCACAATGTCGGCACTAGTACAGTGTATATCCACCTTTCGCAGCAATGCAGGCTGCTATTCTCCCATGGAGACGATCGTAGAGATGCTGGATGTAGTCCTGTGGAACGGCTTGCCATGCCATTTCCACCTGGCGCCTCAGTTGGACCAGCGTTCGTGCTGGACGTGCAGACCGCGTGAGACGACGCTTCATCCAGTCCCAAACATGCTCAATGGGGGACAGATCCGGAGATCTTGCTGGCCAGGGTAGTTGACTTACACCTTCTAGAGCACGTTGGGTGGCACGGGACACATGCGGACGTGCATTGTCATGTTGGAACAGCAAGTTCCCTTGCCGGTCTAGGAATGGTAGAACGATGGGTTCGATGACGGTTTGGATGTACCGTGCGCTATTCAGTGTCCCCTCAACGATCACCAGTGGTGTACGGCCAGTGTAGGAGATCGCTCCCCACACCATGATGCCGGGTGTTGGCCCTGTGTGCCTCGGTCGTATGCAGTCCTGATTGTGGCGCTCACCTGCACGGCGCCAAACACGCATACGACCATCATTGGCACCAAGGCAGAAGTGACTCTCATCGCTGAAGACGACACGTCTCCATTCGTCCCTCCATTCACGCCTGTCGCTACACCACTGGAGGCGGGCTGCACGATGTTGGGGCGTGAGCGGAAGACGGCCTAACGGTGTGCGGGACCGTAGCCCAGCTTCATGGAGACGGTTGCGAATGGTCCTCGCCGATACCCCAGGAGCAACAGTGTCCCTAATTTGCTGGGAAGTGGCGGTGCGGTCCCCTACGGCACTGCGTAGGATCCTACGGTCTTGGCGTGCATCCGTGCGTCGCTGCGGTCCGGTCCCAGGTCGACGGGCATGTGCACCTTACGCCGACCACTGGCGACAACATCGATGTACTGTGGAGACCTCACGCCCCACGTGTTGAGCAATTCGGCGGTACGTCCACCCGGCCTCCCGCATGCCCACTATACGCCCTCGCTCAAAGTCCGTCAACTGCACATACGGTTCACGTCCACGCTGTCGCGGCATGCTACCAGTGTTAAAGACTGCGATGGAGCTCCGTATGCCACGGTAAACTGGCTGACACTGACGGCGGCGGTGCACAAATGCTGCGCAGCTAGCGCCATTCGACGGCCAACACCGCGGTTCCTGGTGTGTCCGCTGTGCCGTGCGTGTGATCATTGCTTGTACAGCCCTCTCGCAGTGTCCGGAGCAAGTATGGTGGGTCTGACACACCGGTGTCCATGTGTTCTTTTTTCCATTTCCACGAGTGTATTTATCTCCAATCAACGGATATTGCGATTTGGAGACGTATATCCACAAGGTGTAAGATGGATCACCTGAAGCTTATTATTATGTGCTGTGGTATCAGAAGGACTTTCACAGGACACATTCAACGAGTGGTGCACTGAGCCTTATAGGCGTCTGTAACAGTTTAGTTTACAGTTCCTCGAAAATGGCGCTGTTCACATTTGATTCGATGTTATCTCCCTTACCTTCCAATTTTGTAAGCTCTCAGGGCGTAGTCGAGTACACTTGTTAATAGCAAGCAGAAAAGTAAGACCAGCACCATTATTATTTTCCATGAAAACTAAACTAAGTGTAGAGTGTTTCCCAACTAAACCACATAACAGCTGTCCACGTCACCATAACATTAGTAAATTCATGTGTTCGCCGTGTTGCTCTCTGTCTGACGTTGTATTAGCACTTAACTTACAAATTATGCAGACCTCTGTTGAAATTTATGGAATAAAAATCTTCCTCTGACATGTTAAATGTGTAGATACTCTGCAAAATTTAATAAACTGGGTAATTTGTGCGATAAATCCTCTCTACCGTCTTACATTATTATAGCTTTAAATCTTTTAGGTTGTTATTGTTCTGGCAACTGCAGATCAGGAATGGACCGAGTATATTGTTTACAGTTTGCGTTTAAAGAAAGTGTGTGGTACAATTTCAGCTGAAGTTTCTTATTTTATGATTTTTCAAGATTTTCAAAAGGTCTTAGACGTATCCAATCGTATCGCTCGAATTTTGATAATCAGTTAGCTTCAGAATAAACAATGCGGCAAGTTTCACACTGCCGAGGATAATATGTTGCTGTGCGAAACACACACTGTCGCCTCGAAAACATCCGAGTCTGATACACAATAAGCGCCTTCAGCGCAATAACCGCGCTGGCAGTTTGAACTAACAACTATAAACAATAGATGTACATTCGACTTCTTAATTGTGAGCGGGCAGTGATAAGTAGTGAAATGAGGCCTTAGCGTGTTAGAGTTGTTATGTCACAAATCGCAGTTGGAGCAACGTCTCTAATGCAAGTGTTCAACACATTCTCCAGAGACCAGAATGTTTGGATGAAGAGGAACGTGTATGAAAAGTTTAACCAGCACACCTAGACTCACCAAAAAGAAAACAAGAAGGTGAGGACGACTACCTCTTCTTGATTTAAATGCAAACCCTGGCAACTCTTTTCTCCGGAGACAAGACTTGGTGTTCTCAATGCGAACCAGCCGCAAAACGACGAAGTTCAAAACCCTCGTGAATGGTCAATGTTTGACCAAATAACCAAAATACAACCCAGTGCGACGTGCGAGTTGAACAAAAATCCCGAAGAAGGACTTTTCTGTTACACATATTTCTATGAAGTGTGGTATGTAGAAAACCTGACATATTGCACCTACTATCGTAATGTTTCTATGCTTTTTTATTAAAGTTTTAGGACTGACGTGGTTAGTTGAAGGGGATAACCATGTGACTTAACGTGATACAGAGACATCCTTTGGCTTACAATTGTAGCATATTCGACTCTACATCAATATGTATCGGTGAAAAATATGCTTCCAGTGGATTATACAAAAAAGGCAAGATAGTGCACATGGCCGTGTACTTATATGTAGCGCTCACAGTTGATTGTTAGGTCATAAAAATCTGAAAATACAGTAATTGTACAATGCGCTACATATAAGGACACGGTCATGTGCACAAGCTGCTTTACGATTATAGATATTTTATTCCTGGAAAACCTTTGCATAATGTGCTGCATTTTGTCCATTAACATGACCACTTGGCATGAGGATCCAACTCACAATGAACACGTTTTGTAAGAAAAGTTATGAAAAACTGATGATGTCAGCAAAGTTTGTCTAAACCGGTTGTTGATAATAAAGAAGTATTTATGCCATCTTGGCTTTAGCTAGTTTTTCTTACCAAGGAAAACAAATGGCTCATTCAAATTTCTCACCAAGAGAAGATTCAAATATATTTTTGCTCAGATCCAATAAACATTGCCTGGCTAGCGATATTTATCACCTCAGGACGCTGTTGAAGTTTTGAAAGGCTTTTAAAGTGTCGCCATCATAGTCAGGAATATATTTTCAGAACTGGTTGCAACGCACGCAAGGAAAGAAATATGCATACGGCACTTTTGGCCGAGAGTCCAGTTCTGGGCAGTTCGGCCGCCTGATGCAAGTCCTTTAGGTTAATTCCCCCTTGGGTGACTTTGATGTTGAAAGGATGATGGCAACACTCGCACACACACACACACACACACACACACACACACACACACACACACACACACACACACACCGGTTCCGGGAGAAGATCGCTGACCCGGCCAGGTATGAATCGTGGTCTCCGTGAACGAGAGTCGACAACGCTAACCACAAGACCTCGACCTGCTGATGCATGCAAAAATATATAAGTATTGAAGGTGAATATGTCGAGAATTTCCATAACGATTTTTAATATTTTGTAAGAGGTCCATGAATGAGGAATTTATTGCTAGCGCACTCGAGCAGATGTAACTTCGATGGACTGCTCACGTGCTGCCTGCGATATGTAAGCTACACTACTGGCCATTAAAATTGCTACAACAAGAAGAAATGCAGATGATAAACGGGCATTCATTGGACAAATATATTACACTAGAACTCACATGTAATTACCATTTTCACGCAATTTTGGCGCATAGATCCTGAGAAGTAAGTACACAGAACAACCACATCTGGCCGTAATAACGGCCTTGATACGCCTGGGCATTGAGTCAAACAGAGATTGGATGGCGTGTACAGGTACAGCTGCCCATGCAGCTTCAACACGATACCACAGTTCATCAAGAGTAGTTACTGGCGTATTGTGACGAGCCAGTTGCTCGGCCACCATTGACCAGACGTTTTCAATAGGTGAGGGATCTGGAGAATGTGCTGGCCAGGGCAGCAGTCGAACATTTTCTGTATCCAGAAAGGCCCGTACAGGACCTGCAAAATGCGGTCGTGCATTATCCTGCTGAAATGTAGGGTTTCGCAGGGATCGAATGAAGGGTAGATCCACGGATCGTAACACATCTGAAATGTAACGTCCACTGTTCAGACTGCCGTCAATGGGAACAAGAGGTGACCGAGACGTGTAAGCAACGCACCCCATACCATCACGCCGGGTGATACGCCAGTATGGCGATTAGGAATGCACGCTTCCAATGTGCGTTCAGCGCGATGTCGCCAAACACGGATAAGACCATCATGATGCTGTAAACAGTATCTGGATTCATCCGAAAAAATGACGTTTTGCCATTCGTGCACCCAGGTTCGTCGTTGAGTACACCATCGCAGGCGCTCCTGTCTGTGATGCAGCGTTAAGGGTAACCGCAGCCATGGTCTCCTAGCTGATAGTCCATGCTGCTGCAAAAGTCGTCGAACTGTTCGTGCATATGGTTGTTGTCTTGCAAACATCCCCATCTGTTGACTCAGGGATCTAGACGTGGCTACACGATCTGCTACAGCAATGCGTATAAGATACCTGTCATCTCGACTGCTAGTGATACGAGTCCGCTGGGATCCAGCACGGCGTTCCGTATTACTCTCCTGAACCCACCGATTCCATATTCTGCTAACTGTCATTGGATCTCGACCAACGCGAGCAGCAATGTCGCGATACGATAAACCGCAATTGCGATAGGCGACTATCAGACATTTACCAAAGTCGGAAACGTGATGGTACGCATTTCTCCTCCTTACACGAGGCATCACAGCAACGTTTCACCGGACAACGCCGGTCAACTGCTGTTTGCGTATGAGAAATCGGTTGGAAACTTTCCTCATGTCAGCACGTGATAGGTGTCGCCACCGGCGCGAACCTTTTGTGAATGCTCTGAAAAGCTAAACATTTGCATATCACGGCATGTATTTTCTGTCGGTTAGATTTCGCGTCCGTAGCACGTCATCTACGTGGTGTAGCAATTTTAATGGCCAGTAGTGTACAACAGAAGTGCAGACCAGAGAGCAGTGTCGGCTGCAGCAGTTGCAGTAGCAGTAGCAGCTCGTAGTCGAGCGGTTGGGTAGACTGGTCGTGGAGAATGATGGCGGTGCCTGAGCGGTGTAGTATAAGGTAAAAGAAAACGTTTTTGTTCTCTATTGCCGCGCGCATATGTTAATTGCTTCAACTGATTTTTTGTACTATTGTTATCTTCCTTATAAAGACAGCCATTCATCTGAATTTAAAGTTGTTACTTACTTCTTCTATCCATAGTCATGCCGATTATCGTAAACAATATCTAGTGGCCAGCATTGCACTGGGCTGTTCCAGAAAAATTTCTTATAGAAGCTGATATATACGCGGTATCCGGCGACATCATTGAGGTAAGAATTTACTGTTTATTCATAATGATTTTTCAGGGCCATGACGGAGCACTGCTGACGTCCAGATTTACCAGTTCAGATTCACTGTCAGTTAATTATTGAAAGTTTAAATTACGATATTACTTTTGAAAGGTTATATATGAGTCACATTTTTATTGGGAGGTTAATCACTTTGTTACTGGAAGGTTACGGAATTTATCTATTGGGAGGTAACACTTGGCTACAGACGGCCAGGATCGTATTTTTTTTTTTTTGTGAATTTTTGAGAAGTAATCAGTTATATATCTGCTCTTATTTGCCTAATGTTAAATGTAGTTTGCATCTCGCGCAACGCATTTACTACTTTGACACTCCTTCTTTCACAGATCATCGGCAATTTATTGCTCTTTGTTGTTATTGTATTTGTTACATTTTTGCTTTGTGTTTGTTTGATTTTGTGCCTATCTTTGACTTGTGAAAATGCCGCGAAAAACTGCCAACAGTACTTCGCCATGCGTAATGACTGAAAAAGTTGGCTATAATAATTTGACTGATAATACTAGCGACACTCAGTGTCATAATGATAATCCTCCAATTACAGATAACCAGTGCATGCCGACCACCAGTAACGATTCTAAACTAAATGATGAGCAATCAAATTCAATTATGTCTACAGTACATTTAACCACAACTGATGACGCGGCACGTTCCGTTACAATGAATGCTGCCCAGTTTGACACACCTGATTTGCAAAATTTACACAGTGACCAGGAAGTCGTTTCTGAAAGAATTTGTATGGAGTGTAGCCATGTATGGAAGTGAGACATGGACGATAACTAGTTTGGACAAGAAGAGAATAGAAGCTTTCGAAATGTGGTGCTACAGAAGAATGCTGAAGATAAGGTGGGTAGATCACGTAACTAATGAGGAGGTATTGAATAGGATTGGGGAGAAGAGAAGTTTGTGGCACAACTTGACTAAAAGAAGGGATCGGTTGGTAGGACATGTTTTGAGGCATCAAGGGATCACAAATTTAGCATTGGAGGACAGCGTGGAGGGTAAAAATCGTAGAGGGAGACCAAGAGATGAATACACTAAGCAGATTCAGAAGGATGTAGGTTGCAGTAGGTACTGGGAGATGAAGAAGCTTGCACAGGATAGAGTAGCATGGAGAGCTGCATCAAACCAGTCTCAGGACTGAAGACCACAACAACAACAACGAAGATGGACAATGTACTCAAAATACGTCAGATTTATTTGATTCCGACGTAGTGACCAACAGTGCACATCCAATTAGCAAACCTATTCATGAATCAGACAATGACCAAATGGTTATAAAAAACGTGGCAAATGCAGATACACCATCACACAGCACAGAGAATAGAGGCGCTAATTTTGGCATGGATCAAGTTGTGGATAAATTCTAGTGTCCGATACCACTCGTCGGCCTTGACTAATGACGTCATACGTAAGGCAAAGATGCTGCAATGGACAATCTATGAATGGAACCGTGGTGGTATTTTTACCCTCATGAATGGAACGGATCATACTCGTAAACAAACGAATGTAGCATGCCATTTAACGCGACTATTATTTACGCGCGAAATTCATTTAAACGTGTTGTAGATGACTGAAATAAATAAGAACACGAGAGCAATTACGAGTGCATATATTATATTATATTTCCCACACGTACTGCGAAAACGATGTAAATAAAGCAAAAATCTTATAACATATCAGAAATGTGCTTAAAAATGATCTTGTTTGTGAACTACAGAAAACGAATAGATTTTCAAAAAATGAAAATCTTTACGCACATTACTGCACACGCAAAGAAATAAAACGCAAAAATAGCCCAACCTTGCAACCGATACTATACGAAAGTCACAGCAGCTACAGTAGCTCCGAATAACACTCAGTAAAATGGACACACCAGGAATGTCAGTAACAACATGAGAAGTGTAGCAGAAACATCGAAAAGGAAAACATAAAAGTGGCTACATAAAAAGAAACTTACCGCATATGAAATTCCAAAGGAATCAAAGATCGAGGCTGACAAGAACGAAATAACAACATAACAAGAAATCATAATGTTGAAGCTCAAACTATAACGAAAGAAGCAAAATCCAGAATAACAAATTAAAAAAATAATAAGAAACACCAACTGCCAGGCACGAATGAGGTACTACCCAAATTAGTTCTTCCCTATCACCCGCCCTCAATCACACGCAAAACTTTAAAATAATAAAAAACTGAAACCACGAGTCAATCACATAAACCCTCTGGCAAAGACACAACAATACCCCTCGGCCCACCATTGTAACCAAAAAATATTAAAACGACAGAAAAACCTCCCTCCAGAGAAACCAAAAATGTAGCACTCGCACAATACAGTAACGTAAAAAAACGCAACGTAAAACAAGAAAAAAGTATCAGACCCACCAACACCTAACTAACAAAACGAGGCTTGTAGATTATGCTGATTACTTTCATAAATGCAAGAGATAAACAGTTAGCTTTAGGAATACTCGTCCCCCAACAGTGCTATTGTAAATGGCCTTGCACCACTGATATCCTTCACTTTCCCTGCCCGACAAAAGATTTCACAGCCCTCTCCAATACCCCTCGATAGTATTAGTACATGCACCCGTCTTATAATCTTTAAACTGAACATTGTGATTCAGACCAAATTGTGATAACCCCTTTCACCCAACCCCTTGTACGCAACAAACCCATCCGACATGATTACAGAACCTTCTTCCACATATTTGTCTATTAAAGATGTCGAGACTTCCTTTGTCCGATTTGATACAACCATAAATATATCAGCCCAATCTCCTCCAGAAACTACTACTCGAAAACCCAAAGCCCAACAATCTCGTGGCCCCTTTAGTACTTTCTCTTTCCAAAATGTGACTCACCGACTTCAAGTATAACCCCTGCCCCCCCCCCCCCCCCCTATAGTTTTAAAATTCCCCGCAGACTTCTCTAAAAAACGAGAACAAGTCGACAACAGTGCCACAAGAAACCTCTTCTTCGTGCATGACAGATTTGCAAGAATATTCATAGCAAAAATAGTAGGTTAGCATGATAATTACTTCCTAATTCAGCCTCGATCTTTCGAACCACGTCCCCCTGCGCATGGATCTCCAAATGTAATTTTTTTTGCACCTCCACATGTATTCGTCGGAAGTTCGTGATAACGCAACCTTCGTCAAAACCATGTAATGTCGACAGACACTGCATTAGCAAAATTCAGCAATGACGCCCAATGACTGCAAAAATTTTATAATTGATTTACGGTCACTCATTTTCTGAAGCAGAATTTTCGCAGTAAAAACAACTGACTCATCCATAACGAACAGCGTGAGGAATCAAGACCTTATAAACCACGACTACTTATAAATCATAACAACTTTCATTAACAGAAGATTCCAAAAAGAAATTACGAGATGAAAACAAAACAATCTACATCGAATTTTTAATATCCGCGCGTAACGAGCAAATCCAGAGAAATCATTTAACGTACATCGACAGCAAACTGAGGCACAAACAAAATAACATCACACATTACGTCATTGCTCAAAGCCGACGGGTGGTATCGGACACTAGAATTGACTACATTTTGTGGCATTATTGATACAACTTTATGAAAAATACGGCAACAATTACAAACGGCTTATTTGAAAAACAAGACGATTATTTTAAACAATCGAATGAAAAACAAGACAACAGGTACAAACATCTTAGTGAACAGATTGCAGCCGTTGCCGTGCAGTGTAATGATACCAAAGAACAATTACGTGACGAAATTGAAGCTTGTGCTAGGAACAGTGGTGAAGAAATTAGATCCGTTGCACAAGAAATATGTAATACACAAGCAGCCACAACAAAATTACTTAGAGATGAAAGCAGTGCAGTCGCTAAACAATGTACAGAAAAACAACACATTTACAAGACGAGTTTAAATTAATGTCAGCAGAACTTTCACACACTCTTGATGCGGAAGTCGACAAGAAATTTGATCAACAGGACAGACAAACTGACTAACGTTTTAATCACCATCTACAAAATAGTGAAACGCGTTACCGTATATTCATACAGGAACAGAACAAAGTAAAGAAACAAGTCATGGAAACAGTCACTATACAGAGACAGGAAGACAAGCGTAAGTTGTTTGCGAAAGCAAAAACATACGTAGACACCAACACTGCTTTAGTATAAGACTAAATCAATACTATCAAACAGTTGAACACTGAATTGCGTGGTGAAATCTCCGATCTAAAAACAAAAGCAGACACTAATATCCAGACTTTGGAAAATAAATACACAGTAGACTTTCAGACAGTGACCAGCAAACTTGAACAATTGGAATCAGTACAGGATCCTGATGACATTAAAGCAGACGTTAAGAATTTAAACAAAACCACACGTAAAATGCAAAAACAAATTGATGCCTGTGAAACTAAAAATGATGACCAGGATGTAGTATTACAGACCATTATTATGCATTATTCAGAAGTCTTCATTCAAAACAGGAGTTGGTGCGTGTAGCAACAAGATGCGCGTGGAAATAAGGAACAATAATATTTTGCTTTTACCTTATACTACATCGCTCAGGCACCGCCATCGTTCTCCATGAGCAACCTGACCCAACCGCCCGACTGCGAGTCACCACTACTGCTGCTGCTGACACTGCTCTCTGGTCTGCGATTCTATTGTAGATTAATCGGACAACACACGTATAGTCGTATTTATCGCACAGAACACACGTGTAAAAAATCTAATACATCAGGAATGTACAGCACTTTGGACTCGCGTTTGGGAGAACGACGGTTCAAACCCGCATCCTGCCATCCAGATTTAGTTTCTTCGTGACTTCCTTAAATCACTCCAGCCAATGGCGGGATGGTTAATCTAGTACCTTCCGCCGTGGAAGTCGAACACGCGCCAGAACAAATGGACGTGGTCAGCCCATAGAGGGCTCCGCCTCCGCGGCGGCTATTCCGCGCAGCGGCTCTCGCGCAGCGAGGGCGCCACCGCTAAGCCACGTGCAGACAGCGGCCAATAGCCGCTCCCTCCGGTTTCGTATATAGGGACCCGCTCTGCCCTAGTCCAATTCTGCCACCTCTTCCTATCGTCCCATATGCCTTACCGCCGTCTTCAGTAAGGTCTTTGAATCCATCCTCTCCCACCGTATCCATCAGCACCTTACTCAACACCACCTCCTCCCCCTTATCCCAGTGTGGCTTCCGACCCTCCTTCTCTGCTGAAGACCAACTCCTCAACCCTGTTCACCTTCTGTCCCTCCAGCTCAACTCCCGTCGCTCTGCCATTCTTGTTTCCCTTGACCTCCAAAATACCTATGACCGTGTATGGCATCCCGGTCTTCTCTTTAAACTCCAAACCTACGCCCTGCCTATCAGTTTTGTCCATCTGGTCGCTTCCTTCCTCTCGCACCGTCCTTCCTCTGTCACCCTCCACAACACCAACTCCCATATCTTTTATCCCACGGCTGTGCACCAGCCACCCCCACCAGTCCACCTTCTCGAGTATGCTGATGACGCCGCCTTCCTGGCTCTCTGTCCTGCCCTTCAACGGTCTCAATGTACCCTCCAAACCCACCTTAACCAGTTCACCACTTGGTGTAACCAGTGGTTCCTCTGTCTCAACCCCTCCAAAACCCAGGCAATCAGCATAGGCCACACCACTCGCTCCTTTCGCCTCCATGATTTCTACCTCACCCTTTATGGTCATCCTATCCAGCTCACCCCTCCCCCCCCCTGAAATACCTTGGCCTCACCCTCGACCGACACCTCACCTGGACCCCTCATCTCCAGACTGTCCAGCGGAAAGCCCATTCCCGCCTCCGCCTTCTGAAACTCCTGACTGGCCGGACATGGGGATTGCATCCTTCTACCATCCTCCACACCTACAAATCCCTCATCCGTCCTATCCTCTGTTATGCCAGCGTTGCCTGGATCTCCGCCCCCACCCGCTTTTACAAGGCCCTCCAAATCCTTGAACACCATACGCTCCACCTTGCCTTCCGTATACGCCTTCCTTCCCCCACACGGCTCCTGTATGAACAGATCCCCTTCCCCCACCTCCTCCTGTTCCTCCAACATCTCCGCATCCTTTACATTATCCGCAGGCTTGATCCCCCCCCACCCTCTGGTTTCCTCCTTCCTCTCCACCCCCCGCCCGTTGCCGCGCCTCTATCGCTGTATCCCTCCCTCTCTCCACCTCCACACCCTCCATCTCATTCATCAGGGCAATTTCCAATGCCTCCCCCTCCCGGATGACGAACTTCGCCGTGACATCTACCCTTCCTTCCAACTGTAACCTGGCCTTGTTCGCCCCCCCTCCCTCCCAAGGGCCCCCTTTTTCCTCTTCCCTCCTTCTCCCAGAGCGGATTTTCCTCCATCCCCCCTCCCCTGAGACCCTGCACCCCATACTTGCCTCTGTCCTTCCCACATCCCTCCCAACTTGGCCCTCTTCCGCGCGCCCCCCGCTCATCTCCCCCCTCTCTTCCCCTCCCTCCCTTCTTCAGGTCTCCCTCATCTCCTTGCGCCTGGCAGATCCTCTGTATTGATCATCATCAGTGTGCCACATCAGTGTTGTGTTTAGTGCTATTTCTCCTGTGCGTCAAAAGGTGTGATTGTAATTGTGTACTGCCTTGAGGTTCGCCGTCAGTGTTACGTTATGTGCTACGCCATCCGTCGATACCTTTATGCTCCAGTCATACTGTGCCTTGTGTTCTTTCAATCGTCGCAGTGTGTGGCTTTTTGTGTGTGCTACTTTTAAAAAGTTTTTTGTCTCCTTTTTACAGACACCCCGTTTTTTTATCTATTGCCTTCCATGATGTTCCCCCATTTTTATATCTATGTTCACCGTATTCTCTCCTTTGTTATTTTTAAATGTCTTTTATTGTTTGTTCTATGTCTTTCGGCTGAAGAGCAGCGCATATGCTGCTGCCAGCCCACCCCGATGGGGAATTGAAATACAATAAAGAAAAAAAAACAACCTAGTCCAACCAGTTTGGTACTCGCTCTGGATTTCGTTTCTATCTCGGCGGTACTGCGTTCTGGTCGTTACTCGTTGTTGACATTTGCCTGGCTCTGGTTCCGAGTGGATCTACGTTTGGTGTTTGGTGTTGTGGTTTCCACAAGCCTCCGTTGTTTATCTCTTCCTTGTTGTGTCGCTCATAGTCGGTCGTGGTCGGTTGTTGTCGGTTGTTGTTGGTAGGTCGCCCGACTCGTCCTGTGTTTACCCGGTGGTGCGAGCTCCACCGCCGGGGGCTTCCCCGCCTGGCGGCTCCGATGCGCAGCCCAAGGCGTTCCCGCTGTTGGTTGTGGTTACTACAGTTAACTTGAAAAGGGCACGGACTGTAGCTCTGTTGCATTACGAAATGTCTCATTCGGTAAGGAGATTGCTCACGAAAGTCAAAGTCCTGGTTTCGAGTCTCTGGTATAGAGTTTTTAATCTGGCTGGAGAAAAACGAAACAGCGCCACGCTCGGGTGTCTTATGGTCCAAAGGTGTACGCGAAACTTCCGAGGTAGGGAGGTGAGCCAGACCCATATCCAATCCACGAAACAAGAAAATTCTTGTTGATCGGCAAACTCTGCTTCATCAAATATCATGCACAAACACTTTATAATAACACACAAAACAAAGCCATGAGGTAAGAGAAACACAGTTATCTTCTGCAACTGGGCGTTGAATTAAATGCAGTGGTGGCAAGTGAAAATGGGTGCCGAACCAGGAATCGAAACCAGATTTCCCGCTTTACGCACGTGGTCACCCTAATCGCTTCGGCTACCTGGATATGCTTCCCCTCCAGATTCAAAAATGGTCGCGCATTAATAATGTAGCGTCCAGTATCCTCGTTCTCGCAGCTTTTCCTGATTCCCGCAAGAGTTCAGACATAGTGTGCATCCACACTGAAGTTATCATTACCACGAAGACGACTACGTATACTTCAAGATTTTAAACATGGCTGCAACAGCAACTGTTGAAACTGTTTTGGCTGTCATCCTTTATCGTGAAGACTATGTATACTGTTATATGTGTGGTGCCCATTCTCTTATACGTGTCCGATAGAAAAGATATCACATATATACGATACACATAATAAGACTTACACAATTCTTAGATAAATGAAGCAAGCAGTTTCACTCGCTTAGGTTACCTGACGACAGCAGATCCGTACGGCGAAATAAACGCCAGGTGAGGGAACATGAAAGCAGTGCACACTTCCAACAAGGTAGCAGGATAACTTCTGTGAGGCTTTAAATGTTGAACAGAGCCATCGTCAGGAATGAAAACAGGAAGTGCTCCGTGATTTTTGCCAGGATACCTCTGTCGATAAGAAAATTTACAACAAAATGCAAGGTTCCGGTTTCAAGTCTGTATCTGTCGTAGGCATTAAATCGGCCAGGAACTATCAAGACGGCATGCATACAGCTGCCGAGCGAAATCTTTGTTCTGAAATGAAGTTTGGATAGCTCAGTTATTACTAATATTGCTCGTGGAAAGCAACATTCTGTTTTAGAGATGAAAATTTGAGATCTACTTATTGTTTATTTTAAAAAAGTTTCAAATGGTTCAAATGACTCTGAGCACTATTGGACTTAACATCTGAGGTCGTCAGTCCCATGGAACTTACAACAACTTAAACCTAACAAACCTAAGGACACCACACACATCCATGCCCGAGGAAGGATTCGATCCTGCGACCGTAGCAGTCGCGCGGTTCCAGACTGAAGCGCCTACAACCGCTAGGCCACCGAGGCCGGTGTTTTTTATTTTAAATGGCATTAATTCAAGCTCCCACATACAATACAATCCCCAAATTCGTCACTCTTGTGTGTATGCTTATCTCGTTGTCCTTGGTCGTCCTAGGTTTTTTGACGCAACCGCTTTTCTGGTAACAGTCGCACAACATATGTAAATTCATCATGAAAGAACAATTTCCAGAATGAGATTTTCACTCTGCAGTGGAGTGTACGCTGATATGAAACTTCCTGGCAGATTAAAACTGTGTGCCCCACCGAGACTCGAACTCGGGACCTTTGCCTTCGCGGTGAAGTGCTCTACCATCTTTTTTTTTTTTTTTTTTTTTTTTTTTTTTTTTTTTTTTTTTTTTTTTTTTTTTTGAACAACATCTGAGCGATTGAAACTTCCTGGCAGATTAAAACTGTGTGCCCGGCCGAGACTCGAACTCAGGACCTTTGCCTTTCGCGGGCAAGCGCTCTACCATCTTTTTTTTTTTTTTTAACATGAAGGAAGGTAGGAGAAACAGAAACCTTTATTATTCACAAAATAAACATAGTACGTCCTGCCACATGATAACTGTTCTGGAAGGATCCTCGCTGCCGTCCAACCATGCAGCATGAAATAACAACAAAATCGAAGTGGGGCCACCTCCGGCACCCTAAAGAAAAGTATGTTGGATATGAAAACAAAATTAGAAATACATCCATTTGATAACTGTTCAAGCGTGAGTTTTTCGTAGGTCGCATACTCGCATAGTGTTCTTAGTCGATCACTTTTACTTGGTCGGTTGCACAACGACAGCACCGCCGCTCATCTTTGCGCACCCGGCACACCCCAGGTATATGGCGGGTCCGCAAAAACCGTTACTAGGAAATTGGCATACCAATCCTTGTACTTTTGTAGCCGTAATACTGTTGTGTGTCCATCTTGCAAGTATTGCCAGTAATCCAGGACGTGGAGTAAGTTCGTACGTGAGTCTCTATAGATGTAATGGACCGTCATACCTGTGATCCACGCCACCGCGTTCGTCTTATGACGCGGAAAATACGTTTCCTCATAATCAAGAGCCCGTTTTTCTCCCCATATCAGGCCGTCATAAACGGCAGTTTCCAACCGAGGCAAGATGCAACAATACGGCGCACTCCACACTATGCTGGCGTTGTACGTGCTGCCTCTAAGATCACTGGCCACCGACTGACTTCGTTCGCGCCCGCCAAAGCGCGCAAAACGTTTCCGCTCGCACCTTTTCCTACGCTTACACAGCTTTCCGTTCCTTACGAAACTACTCCACCTTTTATACTACACACATCTCATACAGCCCTAAGTGAGTGCCAGTAACTATTACTTACCTAATTACATTATAGCACCTCTTTAATTTAATAATTATAACAAATAGATATCTTTACTATATTTAAAAGTAAATATTACACCCTTTTTCTTAATATGTACATTCACTTTAATCTTATCAAATAGTTTCAATATCGATTTCACTTCAAACAAGGTGTCTCTACTTCCGCTTTAACAGTTTCAATAAAATATGTACAAAAAAAATTTAAAAAAAGAGCAATAATGTTACAGAGAGAGTTCATTCAGTTCATTTTACGTCATTTCCATTTCGTAAGGAGTTTCTGATTCTTTTTAGTTACTACTATTGGTCACCTATTTTTGTTTTCACAATTAATTTTAATTTTTGGCCTCTAGGGCCTAATGCTGAACTGTCGATTTACGCTGTCTGTGTCGGACAGTAAACGTGATAGGATCGCGGCGCTGGCCCTTTGTCCGACCTCGAGGCTGTTTATGCAGCGCTGGCCCAGCACCGGCCTCTACCGAGATGCTATCGGCAAAGCACAGCACTGGGGGGGGGGGGGGGGGGGGGGGGCGAGCAGGGCAGAGCCCGCGGCGGCCACGATAGCGGCGAACAAGTGGCTGCCGTTAAGGCACGGCCCCGCCTCCACCTCCACAGGGGATTCCCCTGATGCGCGCTCAGCTCCTCTGTCGGCAGTGGTATTGCAGCAAAACGAACGTCTCAAAAATTAACATCGGCTATTTTACTTGTGATCCACTGGAGGCCAAAAACGCAGTTCTGTCACTTCGGACGGCGCTCTTCGGTATGAGCCCAACAATGGTTTTATTTACGAACTCATTTAAGAATATGATGTGGAGGAGCATTGGAATTACGAAAGGGTGGAAACTACTGATTGAGTGACAAATACAATACGTAAAACGGGTTTGACAGAATTTTCTAATTTTGAGAAGACAGAAGGAGAGAATTGTTTTACTTGCCAAAAATATTCAGAAACCAAGATCGCATAAATATATCTTTGCTTGAAACAACCCTTTTTGATAGACACTTCTGTCACCTTGTGGTCTTAAAAAACCTTTTTGTTATGAAATGTATTCATTTTAAACAGGACCAGACGCCAAGTTGTCATGTGGAAAAAAGGAAGCACATTATGAACGGTTTATCACAACTACAATATTTAAAATCATAAAGTAATTTGAGTATTGCCCATGTCCATATACATATATTGCTCACAGATGACTGTTGCCACACTTAAACACAGTAAACGATAACATATCTGTTTACATAAGCTGCACGTGTTTTAAGCATTGCAAATTCTCTTTATAAAAATGGCTCTTAGCACTATGGGACTTAATATCTGAGGTCATCAGTCCCCCTAGACCATATAGCTACTTAAACCTAACTAAGCTAAAGACATCACACACATCCATGCTCGAGGCAGGATTCGAACCTGCGACCGTAGCAGTCACGCAGTTCCAGACTGAAGCGCTTAGAACCGCTAGGCCACCGCGGCCGTCAAAATTCTCTTTAAACGATGTATATTCACTGAAGAGCCAAAGAAACTGGTACATTTGCCTCATGTCGTTTAGGGCCCCGCGATCAAACAGAAGTGCGGAAACACGACGTGGCTTGGACTCAACTAATGTCTGAGGTAGTGCTGGGGGGAATTCACACCATTAATCCTGCAGAGTTATCTACAAATCCGTAAGACTACGAAGGGGTGGAGATCTCTTCTGAACAGAACTTTGCAAGGCATCCCACATATGCTCAAGAATGTTCAGGTCTGGGAGTTTGGTGGCCAGCGGAAGTGTTTCAACTCAGAAGAGTTTTGAATACATTATGGGAGGGAACAGTGATCAACGTATTACAAATATTAATTCGCATTTGTTTAACTAAGCTGCCACAATCCATAAGACAAATTGCTTTAGCTGGAAGATGTAAAGACGACTTAGAGACTTTTAAGACTTTGTTACAAGAACTTGAGTATGACAACGACGACGGGACTTCTTGTAACTTTTTCAGTAACAGTAATTACGATAGATTTTCAGAGAAAAGGGATAGTGATCGGAACGGGCGTTATATGGGTAATTTTGAGAATGACAGACGTAACAGACAAGACAATAGATACCACCCTTATGACAATAACAGACGTTCTAACAGAAATTACACAGGCAATTATAATAACGGTAATTCGTACCGGAATGATCAATCATACGGAAACAGTAATCGGTATCATCAAGACAGAAATTATTCATACAGTAATAGAAATTCTTACTACAGAAATAACCAGGGTAGTAAGTCTAACAGTAATTTCAGAAGTGACAGTCGAAATTATACAAGAAGTAGTTATGCAGACAGACAGGAAAATAGAAATTTTAATAATAGACACAACCAAGAATTAGCATCTAACAGACAGGAAGGACCTAATTGGCATCCTCCGCGTGACAGAAATTCAGAGAGACACGTGGAAATAGTAGAAATTGATCCGCGAAATGACGGGAATAATCAAAGACGTGACGCAAACAATCGACCATGACTTGCAGCTTCGGCTTCTGGCAGCAATATAGACGGTTCAGAAGGTAATGACACTACGACTTTACACTACGCACGCCTGGAAGACATGAGAGACATTTTATTAGACGAAAAGGAAAATAATGTAGACGCATTTTTACATCCTGTTATTGAAGTATGTGTGGGTAAGAATAAGTTCACTGCAGTTTTAGATTCTGGGAGCCCATTGAACGTCATTAGTGAATCAGTTTTTCGTATATGTGAAAGAACTATTGCCTGTCCTATGTTACCTATTTCTAAAACTACAATTCGAGGAGCGATTTCTGTAAAAGGTGTGGAAGTTAAACAACAGACCAACCTAAATTTCATTTGTCAAGGATACGAATTGTCGGCTAATTTTATTATTGTTCCATTACTCAGTACACAGATTATATCAGGTATGGAGTTTCTTAACACACATAAGGCAATTTTGAACTATAAAGAAGGAAGTGTGAATTTGACTGTTGCCGGAATGCCGAAATGTTTGAAATTTTTCGAGTGTTTAGCAAGATCTGAATCAGATACAAAATGTTTAAGGTTTCTTACTTATGATGTTTTCGTTGAGCATTATGACGACAGTGTGTTTATTCATGACAATGACAATAGATACAGGGACGCGATGGAGGATATAATTCATAGCGAAGAATTAATTAATGAAAAGGTTAAAACAGCTGAAGTGCCAGATGACGTTGCAAGAGAAGAGCTGCACCATATTTTGACTTCACATGCTACAGTGTTTAGTCATCACACAGGAACTATACAAGGCTTACAATATTTATTTAAAGTTAAAGAACACACACCATTTCGCGGAAAAACGTACGCTATTCCTTTGGCTTACAGAGACAAGGTTAAGAATGAAATTCAATACATGTTAGATCAGGGCATTATTGAGCCAGCAGTCAGACCTTATACCAGCCCATTACACGTTGTTCTTAAAAAGGATGGGTCAATTCGTTTGGTTCTGGACTCCAGACAGATAAATAATATTATTATTCCTGAAACTGACCGTCCACAAAATTTAGATGAACTTCTTCAACATTTCCATGGAATTAAAGTTTTATCCACGATTGATATGCGCGCAAGTTTTTGGAAAATAGAACTCCACCCTGATTGTAGAAAATATACTGCCTTTTTAGCCTTTGGTAACTGTTACCAGTTTCGGAAATTACCGTTTGGACTTACTGTATCTTCAGCAGCATTCATTCGTAGCTTAAATGAAATTTTACCTGTTTATCTTCGTGACAATATTACTTCATATGTTGACGATATTCTTATTGCTAAACATTCTTGGAGTGAGCACAACAAAATTTTGGATTGATTATTACGTATTTTTGCAAGAGTTGGCATTACAGTGAACTTGGAAAAATCTGAATTTGGTCGTTCTCAGGTGAAATTTCTCGGTCACATTATTTCTACAGAAGGTATTCTTCCTGATCCAGAGAAACTAGACGCTATTCGTAATTATGCTGTTCCTACCACAAAACGTGATGTTCGTAGTTTCCTTGGTGTCTGTAATTTTCTTAGACGCTTTGTTAGATTGGACAATTTGGCCACACCTCGTTTATGTGAACTATCTGGAAAGAATTCTAATTCGTGTTGGGATGAGGAAGCTCAGTCAGAATTTGAACAACTTCGTGATGCTTTAGTTGCTGCTCCACTTCTTTCGCATCCGGATATATCTAAAGATTTTTGTTTGGCGACGGACTCATCATACAAAGGCCTAGGTGCACATTTATTTCAAGAGATAGAAGAAAACGGCGTTGTAGTACAGAAGACTATTGCATTTGGAAGTCGTGTTCTCTCTAAATCCGAAAAGAATTATTCGATTACGGAACTTGAAGCTTTGGCTGTTGTTTGGGCTTTCACAAAATTTCGCACATTTTTGTTCGGTAGACATACTAAGGTTTACACTGATCATCGAGCTTTGGAATTTCTTATGTCGACAAAATTAACTCATGGCAGATTGTCACGATGGGCGCTGTATCTACAGGAATTTGATTTTAGTATTGTTTACATACAGGGATCTTCAAATATTGTTGCTGATGCTTTATCACGTGCACCTATGGGTTTGAAACAAAGTGCTGAAGAGGACTGCAAAGAAAACCATTATTGTTTGATGTACATTCAAGGTATTGCGTTTGAGAATTTTATTTCTTCTTCGCTCCAGGACATCGCTAAGGAGCAAAATAAGGATCCCATCTGGAAGGACATTAAGGAGAAGTGGAGGAGAAAGGAAAGCGTAGCGATCAGACAGTATTATTTAGTTCGCAATGACATTCTTTTCAAACGAAAATCGGTCGACAACTCTGTTTGGTTAGTTTGTATTCCTGATGAGTGGGTCAATAAATTGATTTGGTACACACATTTTAGTTATGCGCACTTTGGTCCCAGAAAATGCTTTCATAAATTACGAGAAAATTGCTACTTCAGTAATATGGAAAAACGTATTCGATCTGTTCTTGCCAAATGCAAATTATGTCAACAGGCTAAGCCGCCAACTGTTTCTCACAGAGCACCGTTGTTTCCTATCATTCCAGCGAAATTAAAGGACATGGCTGCAGTCGATTTGTTCGGTCCAGTGGTTCGTTCTACTAATGGTTTTGCGTATATTTTCGTAGCAGTGGAATTAACATCAAAATATGTGTGTTTTACACCTTTACGCAAAGCAACAGCTCGTTCAGTATCTAACGCTTTCATCAAACATTTTCTTAAAGAAGTTGGTCATGTTGATAAGGTTATATCAGATAATGGATCACAGTTTCGCTCTAGGCTTCGTACTCTACGGCGTCGTAAGATTAAACCAATTTTTATTTCACTTTTTCACCCTCAATCTAATGCTTCAGAGAGATGGATGAAGGAAATCAATAAATTGTGCCGTCTTTATTGTCATCAGAATCACAGAACTTGGGATCAGTATCTTCATATTTTTCAAAACATTCTGAATGAACTTCCTAATGAATCAACTTCTTTATCGCCTCTATTGATCTTAAAAAATAAAGTACCAACAAATCGCATTTCTGAAATCGTTCCTTTTCCGCCTTCACGGAAACTGCGGCATTCTGAAGTTGTCAACCTGGCTCTACGAAATATTGCGTCTGCGGCTGCTAGAAGAGAGAAATCAGCTAAACGTCCTGGTCGTTTAAAAATTTTGTCAGTTGGTCAAAAGGTGTTAATTAAGTCTCATCGTTTGTCTCATAAAGGAAAAGGCTTATGTCGCAAATTTTTTCTGCTTTATAACGGTCCATACAGAATTCGCAAAATTATCCATGATAACACTGTTGAAGTAGAAACTCTTAAATCTCGACGCTCTAAGGGAATACATCACATATCGAACGTAAAAATTTTTGTGGAATGACATACTTTTGAGAAACCAACAGTTATAAGTAAACATGCGGAGAATGCAAGGATACCGCGCCGTGTTCCGGCGGCGGCAGATACTCAAAGCAACAGTGAAGTCGGCGCGCCGCACAAGGCTGTCGTTGACCGCAAACAATCACCTTCTACGTCACGCGTCTACAGCTGATCGAGCGCTCAGTGCGAATGCGCTGACAGACGTAAACAAATACACAGTCTAAATTCTCCGAATAAATTCTGTATAAAGCTATGGTGACTTTATAAATTATGTTATTAACGTTCAGTATTTTTCAGGATATGGTTGTATAAAATATTTAAGACCTTCAGGTAAATTCTGTGCGTGTCCGACGTTAAGATGACTTGCTATGGAGAAAATTTCAGAAAGCATGTAATTTCGAAGAAAAAAGTAATAAACTAAAAAAGGTAACTGTTAATTGAGTTTATTTTTCAGGTAACATAATTCCACCTAGGTATGTACTTTAGACGTAATTTGCTGCTCGCGATTACGTGATTCAGACTTTGTGCTAAATTTCATGTTCTATGAATTTACTTGTGAAGCGACGTGCTTGTGTACATTTACTGATTTTGACGATGATTGATTAATGAACAGGCTTGTTATTTGTATATATTATGCATCGCTTGGCTGCACTGCTTTTTCACTGATGTCATATTTTTCTATTATGTGCCTGCTGTGCTTATTTATTTAAATTATAATTGTCACCTGATTAATTGTGCTGACTGTAGTTAGGTATGTAGGTTACACTTTGTGATTTATCTGCTTGCACCTTCATGTTTACTTATTAAGATTACATATGAACATTTATTTGCTTATGCTGAATGATGCTAATGACTTGTTTATTACGCAAGATATATGTTTGCTGCTGTGCGTATGGATTGCATATTTATACACTTCTGTTTTGTTGTCATAACTACTCTTTAATTTAGAATATAGAAATGCTGATATACTGTGTATGAACATAGAGTTTAGGTCACACTATGGTATTAATTATAGATTGTTTGCTTGGCAGAGCCTCGTTGTAGGGATTGTGCTGCATCCACTTGTTGACATTCTGTTCTCTACTGGTATATTTACTCGCTATTGCATGTTTTGCTTACGCTCAGTGCTTTATATTTTTAAGATAAGAAAATGAACTGCTATAATTCGACGAACGACATTAGTACGAGAAACTTCATAGAAGTCACATGAGCTGGAGGTTTTATGCAAGCTGTATAGATTTATGCTAATAGGAAGGAAGATAACGACATGACATACCAACACTAGGATTAGACCATCGACAGTTATTACACTGCATTTCTCGTGAGTAATTGAAATAGGAAGTGACACTTGACACAAGAAATACTCCACATGTTTGCTTCTGCCATGATTCTTGAAGTGGTGTACACACTGTGAAATATTATGATCATTCACACTCCGTAATCGTAATTAATTACTGAGAGTTATTCGAACTAAGTCTGTTAGAGGTCATGTACCCATTTCTTTTATTTAATAATGGACAAGGTAAACAAAATGTATCTTATAATTTATAATGAGTAGCAGATTTGGATCAGATGGATTACACGAGAGGTTGTGTGTCGACTTTGTGTCTTCGGATTGTATGAGATGATGAATTGAGGTTTGCATTAGGATTTTGTCTGCACTTGTTCGAGGAGACTGACTAGAGGAAAGAGTTGTTATGGAAGTGAAATGATATTGGCAATGAGGTTATATATATCGACGTATTGAAGAGGTATGATTGAGGTATTGAGATTATGTGAAGTTGATGATTATTGGAGTTTTCGTGGACAAGAGGTAAGGTAAATGATATTGATGATCGACGTATTGAAGAGGTATTATTGAAGTATTGAGATTATGTAACGCTGATGATCATTGGAGTTTGGTGGATAAGAGGTGAAGTAAGTGAGGAGCATATTTTTTTTTTTTTTTCGTTGGTCTGTATGGAACAAGGAGGATAAAGATGGCAGACTAGAACACTAAAGTAGCAGGAAGATTGTCTACACACACACTTTGTTAAATCACTAAGCAGTATATACTTTTTTTTTTTTTGAGAGAGGAAGTAATTGCATATCTTGGCTCACTGACAGTTGTTCAGCAACCGTACAATTTGATCTGGCTTGGCAAACATTGGTCTTGACATGATGACTATGACGCTGACTAACTATTATTGACTGTTATACATTGCTGCCACTACTACTTGATACACATGATGAACATAAAATTTTGACAGAATTGCATTTACACAGTTAACACTATTCAATTACACAGTAGCACTAATGTGGATGAAAGATGAGTGAGTGTTTTTTGTGTGTTTTCCTTTCCCTATCCCAAATTGGTACCAACCTATCTCCTAAATATTATTTTACTTGTTGTTGTGGCTTGCACTGACATCCATAAAAATTATAGGTTTACTGATATTTGTGTATTTGTAATATTTAATATGACAATTATCTGATATCATTTGTGTGTTTATTATGATTTGTATGTTTAGTGTAAAAGCATTGTATGTGTATTCAAACTATTGTTCATGCCTGAACTGTCTGATTAGTGATGGTGCTGCACTTTTCAACATGATGTGTGACATTTAGTCATGTTTAATTTCTGCTGATGAACAGTGTGATTAGTGAAAGTGAATATTATGGACTGCGGTCAGCACCTGTTCAACATTGCTGGGTGCCACTGATGGACTGTTTCTACTGAAAATATGTCACCTGTTGCTGTCTGCATCTGCTCAACATTGCTGGGTGCCACTGATGGACTGCTTCTACTGAAATGATGTCACTTGTTGGTGTCTGCACCCGCTCAACATTGCTGGTGCCACTAATGGAACTGCTTATACTGAAATGATGTCACCTGTTGATGTCTGCACCTGCTCAACATTGCTGGGTGCCACTGATGGACTGCTTCTACCGAAATGATGTCACCTGTTGATGTCTGCACCTGCTCAACATTGCTGGGTGCCACTGATGGACTGCTTCTACCGAAATGATGTCACTTGTTGGTGTCTGCACCTGCTCAACATTGCTGGGTGCCACTGATGGACTGCTTCTACTGAAAAGATGTCACCTGTTGATGTCTGCACCAATTCAACATTGCTGGGTGCCACTGATGGACTACTGCTACTGAAAAGATGTCACCTGTTGATATCTGCACCTGTTCAACATTGCTGGTGCCACTGATGGAACTGCTTATACTGAAATGGTGTTACTTGTTGGTGTCTGCACCTGCTCAACATTGCTGGGTGCCACTGATGGACTGCTTCTACTGAAAAGATGTCACCTGTTGCTGTGTGCACCTGCTCAACATTGCTGGTGCCACTAATGGAACTGCTTATACTGAAATGGTGTTACTTGTTAGTGTATGCACCTATTCAACATTACTGGGTGCCACTGATGGACTGTTTCTACTGAAAAAAATGTTACTTGTTGGTATTTGCACCTGTTGACCATTGCTGGGTACTACTGCTGGAACTGTCAACTGCTTATTCTTGAGCTATGGAAAGTGTTTATGTGAATATTTGTATAAACTGATTTTTTGTGTATTACTGTTTGTGAAAAGTTATGAGATTCTTACCTGCACATATTCGTCATTGCTGTTTCTATTGATTGAACTGTTTAACCACATAATACATGTGTAAACTATTATGTAAAGTCACATGTATGAAAGAATTTGTATTGATTACTGTATTTTATATATTAGGTTATTGAAAGGTCAGTGCAAAGCCAAAATTTTATCTAGTTATATGATATTTACGCATTAATATTATCTTTTATTTTTGTCTGTTTTTTTTTTTGACAAATTTGGTGGTATTTTCACCACCAATGCTGGCAAAAATACCATCAAATTCTAGCCCGTGGAGGAAGGGCATATGAAAGGTGGCTACACTGAGCCACAGCGCCAGAGATCGCGCTAGAGAGTATTGTTCCGCCGCCTCCACTGGCAGTGATTATTGAGATGTCGTAGTGGCAGTGCTTGTCGAGGACTCGTAGTAGTCAGTTCCTGTCGAGAGGTCGTGGTGGAGTGTGCTTGTCTAGATGTTGTAGTAAGGAGTGCTTGTTCCATGCTTTATGCAGTTGTTTGATGGGCTAGACAGCAGATGTTATTCGAATGGAAATATTGTAGTGATCAGAGTGCTTTTCGTCAATATAAATGAAGGTAAAAATATTCTTTTTCTTTTTTTCTCATTATTTCAATGTCCTGAATAATGCGTCATTACAGTTTTCTTGCGTAATTATGGTATTTCTATTTTCTTTAATTAATTCAGTATAATGATATTTAAAATTTCTTGTGTTGTTGAAGAAGAACCGTGCCAGATGCGTACGTTGAGTCATTCTTCCACACACAGAACAGTTACACTTGTGCCTTGGTTTCGTAGGTTTTATAGTTGCTGGGGACTTAATTAATTAATTGTGTTAATGAAAATTTCCATTTCATTCTTTGTTGTTGTTCTATGCAGTCAGATAGCGTAATAATACTAGTCAGGGCCAACCGTTTACGAGACTACGTAATCGAACAGACAGATACCAAAGCAAAAAATAAAATTATTTGCATTCTATTTTAATTAAGCCCCCATGCAACGTCAGTGCTTAGGTGAAGGTAGCACAGGTCCGCGAGAGAGAAGGAAAGTACTTCACAATAAGACGTACGGTGGTAATGAGGTTGAGGCTGCCATATTACTCACTTCATAAATATTCAGTGTCACATGATGATTGGTTCAAATGGCTGTGAGCACTATGGGAATTAACATCTATGGTCACCAGTCCCCTAGAACTTAGAACTACTTAAACCTAACTAACCTAAGGACATCACACAACACCCAGTCATCACGAGGCAGAGAAAATCCCTGACCCCGCCGGGAATCGAACCCGGGACCCCGGGCGTGGGAAGCGAGAACGCTACCGCACGACCACGAGCTGCGGACGTCACATGATGAGATGCGAAATATGTTACGTGGCTTTGTACTGATCTGTGATCACAGTCAACACTGTGCAATCGAATGAAATGAAAAAAAATGGTTAGGCAATTATTATTAATCACGTATGTAATGACAGATGTATTCAAATATTTAACTACCATTACAGTTTAGCGACTATCGTCCCATGCTGCCGCGGTAATGGACTAATGTTTATAGACACAAACACTAAATGTAAATTAAAGGTGGTATGGGAGAGGAAGGTAAAGGAAGGGAGTATTGATGTCAGCTGCATAGGGTCATTACGCGGAACGAGTAGCGATTGGTGCCGGACCCAAATTCGAACCCATGACCTTCTGCTTACTAGGGAGCTGCGTCAACCTCTGCGCCACCCGCCACACAGTGTCTCAGACGCCTGACGGTCGACCCATGCTGCCATCCAGCGCCACTTATCCACAGCCTCCATGCCCGCTACTCAGAGATTCCCGCTGAAGGTCGGACGCATTTTTGCATCAACACTGAAGAAGGTGGATTCGTTGCCCATCTAGGCGAATCAGTTACATTAATGCATAGTGTCTGTTCTTCCTGACATGTCCGCAAGAACGGTCATCATGAATTCGTATGAGTCACAAACACGCGAAAATTCCTTTATTGTGCAGGACCACGAGCAACCAGCGTCGAAGCCTGACGCAGCGAGAGCCTGCATTATCATCTGGCTGGTTGGGTAATCTACACCTAGCAATGATGGTGGTCCCCAGTTCTACGTGTTTTGGACTGCCTTGTTTACGCGCGTTCATACCCTCATCAATGCAATTGGTTTTTGGGAACAAATCGTGAATTTTCCCTGCTTTCTTATGGTAAAATATAAACGTTCCCTCCACAACAGTTCAAATGAGCCGCATGTGTTCTTTATTGATGTACATTATGGGAAAATAACTTTCTAAAGTCAAGATCACATAAATATTTATTTATTTTCAAGAACGGGTTTCGACAGACTTTACTGTCATCTTCGGGTCTTCATAAATTTTTCTTAAAAATATATATATATATTTGTTAAAAACCTGTTCAAGCTGGAAGCTCGCGCCCACTTGTCACGTTAACGGTAACAGGTAGCAATTTATACGTTCGTCAGTAAATCGCTACATTTTTTCCACTAATATGGCAACTTGGCATGAAGTTCCAGCTCAGATGAGCACTGTTTTAACAAAAGTTTTTGAGGACATGAAGATGACAGCAAAGTCTGTCGAAACCGGTTGTTGAAAACAAGAGAAGTTCATTTACATTACGGCAGTTTATAGCTCCAGCCGTAAATGAGGGCTTACCATTGTTGCCTATACAAAGAAAAGGAGTAGTAGCCACAGTGTATTTGAATCAGAGGCATATAAAAATTACCAACTCGACCTATGAAAATAACAAATGTTTATGTCTGTATTAATTTTAATTTTTTTTAATAATCAACGGCCTCAGTTGCACCGTTTACCTAGAATTTACCTAGGTTTCAGTCGGGATAACCCAGCCTTCGTCAGAATAACAGTAACTACCGTTTGTCCATAGTGGACATCGTCAAGCTAAAACTACAAATCCATAAATTATCGTCAGACTGTAGAAACGTATCTCAAACTGCCTCGGCCCCACTTCACGACAGCGAAGGGGAGCTGATGAAGGTTAGGTTATCCCGACTGAAACCTAGGTAAATTCTAGGTAAACGGTGCCACTGAGGCTGTTGATTATCAAAATTAAAATTAATATTTATACAGTTGCTCTTTGTAACATTCTCTAGTAAAAATTGTAATACAAGCTTTTGTCGTAAAATAGTCACACCTTCCGCACTTGCCCAGTAGGTTTTACTCTCTTACAGACGTATAAAGATGTCGTAACGTCAGTAAATTTCTAGAAATGGCACTCACCTCGTAAGTAGGCCACAAGGCACAACAGCAGAGGCCATCAAATATACCTAACGGCTGTTTCATTAACCTGTTAGGAACATTAACGAAATTGGCGAGAACAAGCTATTCCGTTAGTTCTGCTTGGTGTAGTTGTAAAATGTGCACGCATTATTACGCAGATGTAAAAATTCCGAATCACTACGTGGTGTTTCATGTTGGCGTCTTACACATACTCAGTTAAGTGTCGCCAGAAATTTACCTGCGGAGCATATGTATTGGGAATAGAAACACAGCGCGAGGTAAGTAGTAATAGCGAGTTATTATCTTCCCAATATCTCCACGTATAGAAGAAGCATTATACCAAAGGAATGGTTATCCGGCCAAAAGAATCTTATGGCTGGGAACAGAATGGATTGTGTGTGTGATTCTCTCTAAGACTGTGTAAATGTATCACGGAACAGTGGCGGTGCCTTGTGCTAAATCGTCTGACGAAACCGGTCAGCCGTCTGTGGTTTCTACATTTTTAACCCAATTAATCAAATATTGAAGCTGTAGTGAGCGGAAGAGGGTGCTAACATTTGTGGTAGGAAATTACTATTATGGTAGTCATAACCTGTTGTGAAATTCGTTAGTGATCGCGTGTTTTGATTGGAATGTCTTTGCCACCACACGACTGTTATATTAAAGCAGCAGGAGAAACACACTTTTCGCTACAGTGCCATCAAGCAAAGAAATGGTGTGGCAAGATACTGTTGTAAAACCGATTATAACAGTAATCCGTTTACAAAAGAAATCGTTAATTCAAAGAATTGTAGGGTTTTAACGGTGTGCTTAGCCTGAGCGCTGAGGGATGTCTGGGGCGGCGATACCACGAAAGTGGTGTGAGCGTATGTATGCAGTGGGCTGGTTGCTTCCGCACATAGTCCAGCAATAAACAATTTTTTTTTATTTATTTGTTCACTTTGTGTTTCCCCCTCCTCATTTACAGGCTTCGGGTAAGATTTGACATACGTCGTTTGTGCCCATCTTGAAGAATGCCACGTTCGAAGAGCTAGGGGCCGTTGTTAGGCGTCTGCAACAGACGCGGTGGAGCTGTGGCTGATAACTGGGAGAGCTAGAGCCTGCAGGAGCTGTACCACTGTCGACTCAGTTTACGACAGCCACGGTACTGAGTAGTCGTCATCAGGTTCCCGACCTTGGCAGGTACCGCGAAAAACCTTGCGCCGGCACGGTATCTCTGTACCGAGTCGTTGGTTTCCTGGTTGCGCTGCAGTTTCTCTGCTCGTGTTCCAGCGCAGGTGGTTGCACTCAGTTAGGAACAATGGATACCAGAATCACAGTCATGGAAATGAGTGCAATTTCCACGTGTCAGTATGCGTTCTCCAGATAAAATGATAACAATAATAATAAATATAATAATAGTATTCTTGGCGACCAGTTCAGCGACGTTCCCACCCTATAAGTAGTAGGAACAACAGGGTGACTATTGTGCAAGGGTCACGTCTACATGACTCCATCGGTAGTGGGGCTAGCTTTATGAAACACTTTGCAACGTTAACGACAAGCGTTGAAAGGTATGTGCTGAGATTCGATCAGGATAGAGCCAGTGAAAAATGTCGATAGTTCTCAACCTGAAGGTTGGACGAGTAGTACATCTTCGAGTAGTAAGATCTTTGATAGCTAACAGAGCTAGGTGCACGCGGTAAAAGTTTGTTTGAGTAGTGGTGAGGAGATGCGCAGAGACTGCAGACGTGTTTCGAGTCGGAGCTAGATGCCTGCAGGAGGCAGCCGGGTCGTGACAGCATCAAAGTAAGAATTGGCGCTACGCACATAATAAGCTATATATTGAGCGAAACTCGGCACATACCTGGGGAAAGTAGAAAGAATAATTAATAAAATAGGTTTTCTTTGGTTAAATAATGTCTAATAGCTAGATATAAATCCCATTGTTGATGCAATAAGTGTTTTTTGAAACTTTCTCGTAAATCCATGCTATAGAAGTTTTTTTTAGGTAAATGAAACTTATTTTTATTAATTTCCAAATACCTTAACTTCTGACTATTGCTGTAAATAGAAACTAATAAATATCATCTTTCTATTACTTAAAAATTATCACCGGTACAGAGATACACTGGAATATAAAAAATACTGACTATTCTGTTCCTGTCAAATGCATTTGATACAATTTGGCGTGTTAATATTTTGTTCCTTATAGAGGCCAATTGGAATTGTTTTTGGACTCGTTATTGAGGATATACTGAGGACTTAAGCCATGCCAGGCAACAGCATTTTTTTTGATTAATCCTTTTCTTTTCATACCTACAGCACCAAAAGTATTACACTTATTTCCTTTTACGATGTCTGTGTACTACCTTATACGTTGCTTCTTCTCTTATCATGTGTTTTTCATGCCAAGATATAAACAGCTGTCTCTATCTCATTGCTTATCATGTGTGTTATGTGTGACTTTCTGTGTTTCTGCACTTTTATTTTTTTGTAATACTACCTATTTCAGGATTAGAGTAATGTTATGTCTTATGTTTTCTGCTGAAATCTTGTTATGTGTTGGCCTGCTAATTTTGCCTTATGTTGTCTGCTGCAATTTTGTTCTGCGTGGGCCTAATATTTATGCTTTATTATCTGCAATATGCCTTCTGCTGAAATTTTGTTCTGTATTGGCCAGATATTTTTGCTTTATTATCTGCAATATGCTTTCTGCTGAAATTTTGTTCTGTGTTGGCATGCTAATTTGCTTTATTATCTGACGTTAACTTCTTGCATTTCATTACAGCTATTTTCATACTTTGTCTACATATTTATTATTCGTATTTGTGTCTTCCCCCATGAACCATGGACCTTGCCGTTGGTGGTGAGGCTTGCGTGCCTCAGCGATACAGATGGCCGTACCGTAGGTGCAACCACAACGGAGGGGTATCTGTTGAGAGGCCAGACAAACATGTGGTTCCTGAAGAGGGGCAGCAGCCTTTTCAGTAGTTGCAGGGGCAACAGTCTGGATGATTGACTGATTTGGCCTTGTAACATTAACAAAAACGGCCTTGCTGTGCTGGTACTGCGAACGGCTGAAAGAAAGAGGAAACTACAGCCGTAATTTTTCCCGAGGACATGCAGCTTTACTGTATGATTAAATGATGATGGCGTCCTCTTGGGTAAAATATTCCGGAGGTAAAATAGTCCTCCATTCGGATCTCCGGGCGGGGACTACTCAAGAGGACGTCGTTATCAGGAGAAAGAAAACTGGCATTCTACGGATCGGAGCGTGGAATGTCAGATCACTTAATCGGGCAGGTAGGTTAGAAAATTTAAAAAGGGAAATGGATAGGTTAAAGTTAGATATAGTGGGAATTAGTGAAGTTCGGTGGCAGGAGGAACAAGACTTTGGTCAGGTGATTACAGGGTTATAAATACAAAATCAAATAGGGGTAATGCAGGAGTAGGTTTAATAATGAATAAAAAAATAGGAGTCCGGGTTAGCTACTACAAACAGCATAGTGAACGCATTATTGTGGCCAAGATAGACACAAAGCCCACACCTACTACAGTAGTACAAGTTTATATGCCAACTAGCTCTGCAGATGATGAAGAAATTGATGAAATGTATGACGAGATAAAAGAAATTATTCAGGTAGTGAAGGGAGACGAAAATTTAATAGTCATGGGTGACTGGAATTCGTCAGTAGGAAAAGGGAGAGAAGGAAACATAGTAGGTGAATATGGATTGGGGGGAAGAAATGAAAGAGGAAGCCGCCTTGTAGAATTTTGCACAGAGCATAACTTAATCATAGCTAACACTTGGTTCAAGAATCATAAAAGAAGGTTGTATACCTGGAAGAATCCTGGAGATACTAATAGGTATCAGATAGATTATATAATGGTAAGACAGAGATTTAGGAACCAGGTTTTAAATTGTAAGACATTTCCAGGGGCAGATGTGGATTCTGACCACAATCTATTGGTTATGAACTGCAGATTGAAACTGAAGAAACTGCAAAAAGGTGGGAATTTAAGGAGATGGGACCTGGATAAACTGAAAGAACCAGAGGTTGTAGACAGTTTCAGGGAGAGCATAAGGGAACAATTGACAGGAATGGGGGAAAGAAATACAGTAGAAGAAGAATGGGTAGCTCTGATGGATGAAGTAGTGAAGGCAGCAGAGGATCAAGTAGGTAAAAAGACGAGGGCTAATAGAAATCCTTGGGTAACAGAAGAAATATCGAATTTAATTGATGAAAGGAGAAAATATAAAAATGCAGTAAATGAAGCAGGCAAAAGGGAATACAAACGTCTCAAAAATGAGATCTACAGAAAGTGCAAAATGGCTAAGCAGGGATGGCTAGAGGACAAATGTAAGGATGTAGAGGCTTGTCTCACTAGGGGTAAGATAGATACTGCCTACAGGAAAATTAAAGAGACCTTTGGAGACAAGAGAACCACTTGTAAGAATTTCAAGAGCTCAGATGGCAACCCAGTTCTAAGCAAAGAAGGGAAGGCAGAAAGGTGGAAGGAGTATATAGAGGGTTTATACAAGGGCGATGTACTTGAGGACAATATTATGGAAATGGAAGAGGATGTAGATGACGACGAAATGGGAGATACGATACTGCGTGAAGAGTTTGACAGAGCACTGAAAGACCTGAGTCGAAACAAGGCCCCGGGAGTAGACAACATTCCATTAGAACTACTGATGGCCTTGGAAGAGCCAGTCATGACAAAACTCTACCATCTGGTGAGCAAGATGTATGAGACAGGCGAAATACCCACAGACTTCAAGAAGAATATAATATTTCCAATACCAAAGAAAGCAGGTGTTGACAGATGTGAAAATTACCGAACTATCAGTTTAATAAGTCACAGCTGCAAAATACTAACGCGAATTCTTTATAGACGAATGGAAAAACTGGTAGAAGCGGACTTCGGGGAAGATCAGTTTGGATTCCGTAGAAATGTTGGAACACGTGAGGCAATACTAACCTTACGACTTATCTTAGAAGAAAGATTAAGAAAAGGCAAACCTACGTTTCTAGCATTTGTAGACTTAGAGAAAGCTTTTGACAACGTTAACTGGAATACTCTCTTTCAAATTCTGTAGGTGGCAGGGGTAAAATACAGGGAGCGAAAGGCTATTTACAATTTGTACAGAAACCAGGTGGCAGTTATAAAAGTCGAGGGACATGAAAGGGAAGCAGTGGTTGGGAAGGGAGTGAGACAGGGTTGTAGCCTCTCCCTGATGTTATTCAATCTGTATATTGAGCAAGCAGTAAAGGAAACAAAAGAAAAATTCGGAGTTGGTATTAAAATTCATGGAGAAGAAGTAAAAACTTTGAGGTTCGCCGATGACATTGTAATTCTGTCAGAGACAGCAAAGGACTTGGAAGAGCAGTTGAACGGAATGGACAGTGTCTTGAAAGGAGGATATAAGATGAACATCAACAAAAGCAAAACGAGAATAATGGAATGTAGTCGAATTAAGTCGGGCGACGCTGAGGGAATTAGATTAGGAAATGAGACACTTAAAGTAGTAAAGGAGTTTTGCTATTTGGGGAGTAAAATAACTGATGATGGTCGAAGTAGAGAGGATATAAAATGTAGACTGACAATGGCAAGGAAATCGTTTCTGAAGAAGAGAAATTTGTTAACATCGAATATAGATTTAAGTGTCAGGAAGTCGTTTCTGAAAGTATTTGTATGGAGTGTAGCCATGTATGGAAGTGAAACATGGACGATAACCAGTTTGGACAAGAAGAGAATAGAAGCTTTTGAAATGTGGTGCTACAGAAGAATGCTGAAGATAAGGTGGGTAGATCACGTAACTAATGAGGAGGTATTGAATAGGATTGGGGAGAAGACAAGTTTGTGGCACAACTTGACTAGAAGAAGGGATCGGTTGGTAGGACATGTTTTGAGGCATCAAGGGATCACAAATTTAGCATTGGAGGGCAGCGTGGAGGGTAAAAATCGTAGAGGGAGACCAAGAGATGAATACACTAAGCAGATTCAGAAGGATGTAGGTTGCAGTAGGTACTGGGAGATGAAGAAGCTTGCACAGGATAGAGTAGCATGGAGAGCTGCATCTAACCAGTCTCAGGACTGAAGACCACAACAACAACAACATTTGTGCTACACTGCTTCTGGATCTTTTAATCAATGCTTTTGCCTTTGTACTTTGTGATGTTGATTATGTGGCCACATACTATGCATATATGCTTCTATTTACGCACATGTCTCTTTTGTCACACTTTCACTTGCTGACACATGACAGTACCTCTCCTTGACTGAGCTCAGTGTGTTGTCCATTCCTAATGCCTGTTCCCTAAGTGTGTTATTTTCATGCAATATCGATATAAGATTACTGTGTTCTTATTTCCAAGATACTCATGTCTTTTGGTGCACCATAACTACCATTATTTTCAGCTACAGTAATTAGTAAGCTCTTTATTGTCTCTGTGTGTTATTTATATAACTAACTTTGCTTTTTTTCTCACACATGATTTCCATGATTGACATGATTTTAACATTAACAGGTGATAACACATTACCCATTTGTTCTAAACAACCGGACTAAATGGGGTAGAGGGTCGGTTGTTCTTTAACTGACACACCATGTGGCGTTGGTGCCCTGTATCCTTGAGCTCCAGAACTCATTCTTCCTTTCTGAGTTCTAAGTCTACTCCTCTTTCTGTTCTAATTTTTTTCTGTTGTTTTTGTCAGATATCTGTGTACCAGTTCTCTGTTAAGTAAAATCACTATTTGTAATGCCCCATTTCATTGTACTTAGTATTTAAAATGCACGATTTAGAAGACCAACTATATGAACAAAAAAAAGAAAGGGGGGGGGGACTGTTTGTAATACCCCATTTCATGGTACTAAGGATTTAATATGCAAGGCTTCGAGAATTACGTTTATGTTAAAAAGGAAAGGAAGCTTTTCAATACTAATTTGTAGGATCGAATTGATGTTTCCTAATGTGAGACGTTTGGGAGTGTTTGCACTGTGAATATTTTATTGAAATACGTATGTGAAGACTATTTAACAATGTACGTTTATGGTAAAAAGAAAGGAAGCTTTTGAATAAAAATTTTTGGGATAGAAATGATCTTACTGTTTCATAACGAGAGGCTTATATTGTATGATGTAAATGGAAGGTTTAATTTATCTGATCTGACTATGAAGTCAAATTACTGAGTAGGACTTTACCTAAACTTGTACATTGAACTTGTAAGGAGTTTATTCATGAACATTGATTACTGCTGCAATTGAGCAGCATGACTATTCTAAATTTGACATAACTAGTATGTAAGAAGATTGTATGAAATTTGTTAATCATTGCTGCAATTGAGCAGCATGACTTTCTTGCAGTTCAGTTGACATTGTATGTAAGACGATTAGGTACAATTTATTCCCACTATATTTGTGCAGGATCACTTTACTGCCATTTATCAAAATAATTGTATGCAAGCATGTTTTACTACCTTTTAAAGGAATATTTTTGTACATATATTTTATTCAACTCAAGACTATTCTTGCTAGAGAGTTGGTAACATTAGTGTTATCTTATAGATATGTAACACATTTTTATGCAGTAAATGCACTGCAGACAATTATTGTAAATTACTTTAAATATTAATTTCTTGTTACCTTAAATATATAAAACACATTCTTTATGCAGAAAATGTCCACTGCATACAGTTCTTGTATATTACTTTAAATATTAATTTCTAGTTAACTTAAACGTAGATAACACATTTTGCAGTAAAATGCCTATTGTATGTTGCTTTTAATATTATAACAGAGACTGAATTGTCACCTGAAAGACTACTAGATGTAAGTTTAAGAGAATGGTACGAAAGCCAGTGTGGGCTACCTGTTCATGTCAAATGTCAACTATAAGTAATTGAAGTTAACGATGTTAAGAGTACATCAGTGTGGACCGCCACCTGACATAACATGCCTTCTATGACTGATAATTGTAACTGAATGTCAGTAGGTGTTGTCATCTGACTTGACATATATTTCACACTCGATACTACCGTGGCTCAGGGTTTGTAATCACCTGAGACCTCTGTTACAGGGTGAGTTATCCCCTGATTTAACAGGCAATCGGTTACTCAGTGTGTCCCATCACCTGATGCCTTTTATTCTTCACATTACTTGTACTACAGCTCACTATTTGGGTCAGTGTGTTCTATCACCTGATGTGACAAGATAGTACAATGTACATTAGTAGTGGTTCAGTGTGTCCCATCGCCTGAATTCTTCTCATTTCTTGTACTA
Organism: Schistocerca nitens; assembly: GCF_023898315.1. NCBI lineage: Eukaryota > Metazoa > Arthropoda > Insecta > Orthoptera > Acrididae > Schistocerca > Schistocerca nitens. The sequence continues at coordinate 60,114,981 of NC_064615.1, forward strand.
CAGCTCACTATTGGGGTCAGTGTGTTACATCACCTGACGTGACATGCTTTGTACATGGACCTAATCGGTTGCTCAGTGTGTCCCATCGCCTGAGGCCACATATTTGTATTTCCTGCACTACAGCTCAATAATAAGTCAGTGTGGTCTCCCACCTGATGTGACGTGTCCTGTACAATTGACCTAATTTAGGGGTCAGGGTGTCTGATCTCCCGAGGCCGTTTATTCACTATTATCAAAGACAGTCGACATGTATCTGAGGTTTACTCCAAGATAATGATGGTAATTGAAAGTCAGTTTATGCTATCACGTAACATGACAAAGACGTAATAGTTAAGCCTACTATTAATTAAAGTATCTTATTTGCATTTTTAATGTATTTTTTTTCTCATATTCTATATGTGTGTTGTTGTGTGTGTTGTAGTCTTCAGTCCTGAGACTGGTTTGATGCAGCTCTCCATGCTACTCTATCCTGTGCAGCTTCTTCATCTCCCAATACCTACTGAAGCCTACATCCTTCTGAATCTGTTTAGTGTATTCATCTCTTGGTCTCCCTCTACAATTTTTACCCTCCACGCTGCCCTCCAATACCACATTGTTGATCCCTTGATGCCTCAGAACATGTCCTACCAACCGATTCCTTCTTTTTGTCAAGTTGTGCCACAAACTCCTCTTCTCCTCAATCCTATTCAATACTTCCTTCAGCATTCTTCTGTAGCACCACATTTCAAAGGCTTCTATTCTCTTCTTGTCCAAACTACTTATCGTCCATGTTTCACTTCCATACATGGCTACACTCCATACAAATACTTTCAGAAACACCGAGCGAGGTGGCGCAGTGGTTAGACACTGGACTCGCATTCGGGAGGACGACGGTTCAATCCCGCGTCCGGCCATCCTGATTTAGGTTTTCCGTGATTTTCCTAAATCACTCCAGGCAAATGCCGGGATGTTTCCTCTGAAAGGGCACGGCCGACTTCCTTCCCCATCCTTCCCTAATCCGATGAGACCGATGACCACGCTGTCTGGTCTCCTTCCCCAAAACCAACCAACCAACTTTCAGAAACGACTTCCTGACATTTAAATCTATACTCGAGGTTAACAAATTTCTCTTCATCAGATACGCTTTCCTTGCCATTGCCAGTCTACATTTTATATCCTCTCTACTTTGACCAACATCAGTTATTTTGCTCCCCAAATAGCAAAACTCATTTACTACTTTAAGTGTCTCATTTCCTAATCTAATTCCCTCAGCGTCGCCCGACTTAATTCGACTACATTCCATTATTCTCGTTTTGCTTTTGTTGATGTTCATCTTATATCCTCCTTTCAAGACACTGTCCATTCCGTTCCACTGCTCTTCCAAGTCCTTTGCTATCTCTGACAGAATTACGACGTTATCGGGGAACCTTAAAGTTTTTATCTCTTCTGCATGGATTTTAATACCTACTCCGAATTTTCTTTTGTTTCCTTTACTGCTCGCTCAATATACAGATTGAATAACATCAGGGAGAGGCTACAACCCTGTCTCACTCCCTTCCCAACCACTGCTTCCCTTTCATGTCCCTCGACTTTTATAACTGCCATCTGGTTTCTGTACAAATTGTAAATAGTCTTTCGCTGCCTGCATTTTACCCCTGCCACCTTCAGAATTTGAAAGAGATTATTCCAGTCAACATTGTCAAAAGGTTTCTCCAAGTCTACAAATGCTAGAAACGTAGGTTTGCCTTTTCTTAATCCACTTTCTAAGATAATTCGTAGGGTCAGTATTGCCTCACGTGTTCCCATATTTCTACGAAATCCAAACTGATCTTCCGCGAGGTCGGCTTCTACCAGTTTTTCCATTCGTCTGAACAGAATTCACGTTAGTATTTTACAGCCGTGACTTATTAAACTGACAGTTCGGTAATTTTCACATCTGTCAACACCTGCTTTCTTTGGGATTGGAATTATTATATTCTTCTTGAAGTCTGAGGGTATTTCGCCTGTCTCATACATTTTGCTCACCAGATGGTAGAGTTTTGTCAGGAATGGCTCTCCAAAGGCTGTCAGTAGTTCTAATACAATATTGTCTACTCCCAGGGCCATGTTTCGACTTAGGTCTTTCAGTGCTCTATCAAATTCTTCACGCAGTATCATATCTCCCATTTCATCTTTATTTACGTCCTCTTCCATTTCCATAATATTGTCCTCAAGAACATCGCCCTTGTATAGACCCTCTATATACTCCTTCCGCTTTTCTGCTTTCCCTTCTTTGCTTAGAACAGGGTTTCCATCTGAGCTCTTGTTATTCATGCAAGTGGTTCTCTTTTCTCCAAAGGTCTCTTTAATTCTCCTATAGGCAGTATCTATCTTACCCCTAGTGAGGTAAGCCTCTACATCCTTACATTTGTCCTCTAGCCATGCCTGCTTAGCCATTTTGCACTTTCTGTCGATCTCATTTTTGAGACGTTTGTATTCCTTTTTGCCTGCTTCATTTACTGCATTTTTTATATTTTCTCCTTTCATGCATTAAATTCAGTATTTATTCTGTCACCCAAGGATTTCTACTAGCCCTCGTCTTTTTACTACTCGATCCTCTGCTGCCTTCGCTACTTCATCCCTCAAAGCTATCCATTCTTCTTCTATTGTATTTCTTTCCCCCATTCTTGTCAATTGTTCCTTTATGCTCTTCCTGAAACTCTCTACAACCTCTGGTTCCTTCAATTTATCCAGGTCCCATCTCCCTAAATTCCCACCTTTTTGCAGTTTCTTCAGTTTTAATCTACAGTTTATAACTAATAGATTGTGGTCAGAGTCCACATCTGCCCCTGGAAATGTCTTACAATTTAAAACCTGGTTCCTAAATCTCTGTCTTACCATTATATAATCTATGTGATATCTTCTAGTATCTCCACGGTTCTTCCATGTATACAACCTTCTTTCATGATTCTTGAATCAAGTGTTAGCTATTATTAAGTTATGCTCTGCACAAAATTCTACCTGGCGGCTTCCTCTTTCATTTCTTAGCCCCAATCCATATTCACCTACTATGTTTCCTTCTCTCCCTTTTCCTACTGACGAATTCCAGTCACCCATGACTATTAAATTTTCTTCTCCCCTCACTACCTGAATAATTTCCTTTATCTCATCATATATTTCATCAATTTCTTCGTCATCTGCAGAGCTAGTTGGCATATAAACTTGTACTACAGTTGTAGGCGTGGGCTTTGTGTCTATCTTGGCCACAATAATTCGTTCACTATGTTGCTTGTAGTAGCGTACCTGAACTCCTATTTTTTTATTCATTATTAAACCTACTCCTGCATTACCCCTATTTGATTTTGTATTTATAACGCTGTATTCACCTGACCAAAATTCTTGTTCCTCCTGCCACCGAACTTCGCTAATTCCCACTATATCTAACTTTAACCTATCCATTTCCCTTTTTAAATTTTCTAATCTATGTGCCCAATTAAGGCATCTGACATTCCACGCTCCAATACGTAGAACGCCAGTTTTCTTTCTCCTGATAACGATGTCGTCCTGAGTAGTCCCCTGCTGGAGATCTGAATGGGGGACTATTTTACCTCTGGAATATTTATGTTCTATATATATGCCTATATATTCTACATAACTATCAGGTAAATTTGGATATGATTTAAGGTATTTTTCTCTCATATTTCTATACTTCTATGTGGGAAAATTCAAGTTTATATGATGTAACTATAAGTAAACTTTGATATTTTTCGAGGTATTTTTCTTTAGATTTCTATGTTTCGATTTTGTAACACTTAGTATTGGGTGACATTGATGATTCACTTGTATTTCATTATTTTACATATTTTTTCTCACATTCTACATAACTGTTAGGTAGAGTTTCATGTTATGTGAGGTATGTTCCCTCATATTTCTCTGCTTGTGTTTGGTAACATTTGGTATCATGTAACAGATATTTCAGTTTTGTACATTTCGATGTTCTTTGAGTCACCGTGACTTGCAAACCTGGACTGTTGGTAAAGTTTGATTTGATACACCTCACTTAATACCCTATATGTCTGATGTTTTTCTCCTATATAGAGATTTTTTGGTTTTGTACATTTTCATGTTCTTTGTTTCACTGTGAATAGCAAATCTCATGGTATTATGCATTTTACTTAACAGCCTACGTTTATTGATCAATTTCATTGCTCTGTAATACTCTTTTCATGAGAATACTACGTATATTTTATATTGTATCTTCCATTGTAATTTTTTTACGAATTTCGTGAGGAAATCTGTGCTAACTGCACAGATCCCCCCACAAAATTCTGGTCCATTGGACCAGAGGGTTGTGAAAGGTATGTGCTGAGATTCGATCAGGATAGAGCAAGTGAAAAATGTCGATAGTTCTCAACCGCAAGGTTGGACGAGTAGTACATCTTCGAGTAGTAAGATCTTTGACAGCTAACGGAGGTAGGTGCACGCGGTAAAAGTTTGAGTAGTGGTGAGGAGATGCACAGAGACAGCAGACGTGTTTCGAGTTGGAGCTAGATGCCTGCAGGAGGCAGCCGGGTCGTGACAGCATCAAAGTAAGAATTGGCGCTACGCACATAATAAGCTATATATTACGCGAAATTCGGCACATACCTGGGGAAACTAGAAAGAATAATTAATAAAATAGGTTTTCTTTGGTTAAATAATGTCGAATAGCTAGATAGAAATCCCATTGTTGATGCAATAAGCGTTTTGTGTAACTTTCTCGTAAATTCATGCTATAGAAGTTTTTTTTTTTTTTTAGTTTTTCACATGTGCCTTAAAAGTTTGAACAATAAATATTTTTTAGATAAAATTACCGTTTCATCTCACAACTTATGTCGTTCTCCACATTCTGTGCTTGCATTGAACCAGAAGGTACATTAAAGTAAAGTTCCCATGAGTAAAGCTAATAATTTCATTTATCAGAGTAAAATAATCTATATGCCATTGCACAGTTGGCAAATTATTCAGATCAGGACAGAATTTTTATCAAGTAACAAACAGGGCCAAAATGAGTAAAGTTATCTAGAATGACAATTTTATGCCATTGCACTACGGATGAGTTGAATATATGTTTTATTATCGACTAAACGGGAAGGAGTGCACGAGCTAAGTCCACAGACGCAGTCAGATGCAGGTTGGTCACTTTCATTTATTTTTACCACTAATCTTTCATGCAGTCAGATGTGTATTTTGAGTATTAATTTTCCAACAATATTTTCATGCAGTCAGATAAAGTTCAGTTCACTTAAATACGCAGTCAGATGCAAGTTTTATTAAAGACTAAAGCAGTCACATGCAGTTCAGTCTAGTTTAAATAGAGAATTTTTATTAACAACACTTTCAGCGTGCTCAAAATGCTATCCACTGACAATGTTATGTATTACATATAGAGTGATTTCGTTTGAGAACAACGTTTAAGAACAATACTGACTTTTTGTAACGTGACCATAGCTCTTCCTGCTACTGTCAAATGTTTACGACACTGGATGACAGATGATGCCTTTGTTTGTATGACCTATACAGCAGTTTGCAATTATTGAGTTATATTAGGTACAACATACTGCAACAATTGTATTGCCTGCAGTGTTAGAACTTTCCACAGACTGTGCCTATTGACGGGTTGCACACATTATACATGTGATTTTCACATAAAAGGACAAACATAGCATTTCACTGTTCGTCAACAAGGTTTCCTCGATATCATAGACACTGTACTCCAACAACAAGTCCTTAAGCCAATTCAACTTCTCCAAGGCGTACACCAAGACACATGACTCGACTGAAATAACTCAGCGTACACAAGTTAACGCCATCTCCAGTGACATACCAACTGAAACCATATGGTGACCATGATGGTTCACCGTTAAACATTTTTCAGAACTTACGTCCAACTGATAGTGGGGCACCGTCAACTACAGAATAAAACGACCAGAAGCCATCACACTACATCGAGTGTATACAGTATTTGAAGTGCAAGATCCTCTCAGATAAATTGGTTAACAGTAGCGTGGAAACCATGGCAATCAAAGGACACGTCGTGCTGACTCTACTTGTGACAGCCTACCACTGATGCTGTGTTTGTGTGTGTGTGTGTGTGTGCGTGTGTGCATGTGTAAATTCCTAAGGGACCAAACTGCTGAGCTCATCGGTCCCTAGACTTACACACTACTTAAACTAACTTATGCTGAGAACAACACACACACCCAAGCCCTAGCGAGGACTCGAACCCCCGGCGGGAGGGGCCGCGCAGTCCGTGACATGGCGCCTTGAGCCGCGCGGCCACCCCGCGCGACTCATGCTGTGGCTGTCAGTACTCAGACTAAGGCAGATGTAATTTATAGCTAGAAAACTGGTTACATGTAGATTCTATGCAGGAGCAGACCAAACACCGTTCGCTCCAAATTGGCTTGTGAAACTGGTGGAGGCGTATTCCCCTCACCACTATTCCTCCCAGCATCCAACCCCTACCCCCCACCACCAATAACTGTGAATTGCTAGTACAGGGCAGAGCCCATCGTCCCCCTAGTATTGCGTCCAAAATTCCAGTAACGCATCAGGGTCTGTAGCAATAACAACAACGACAACAAAGAACACTGAAGAGCCAAAGAACCTGGCACACCTCCCTAATATCGTGCAGGGCCCCCGTAGCACGCAGAAGTGCAGCAACACGACGTGGTATGAACTCGACTAATGTCTGAAGTAGTGCTGGACGGAACTGACACCAGGAATCCTGCAGTGCTGTCCATAAATGCGTAAGAAGACGAGGGGTTGGAGATCGTTTCTGAACAGCACATTGCAAGACATCCCAGATATGCTCAATAACGTTCATGTCTGGGGTACTCGGTGGGTAACGGAAGTGTTTAAACTCAGAGGAGTGTTGCTGGAACCACCCGATAGCAATTCTGGAAGTTTGGGGTGTTGCATTGTACTGCTGGAATTGCCCAAGTCCGTCAGAATGCACAATAGACATGAATGGATGCAGGTAATCAGAAAGGATGCTTACGTACGTGTCACATGTCAGAGTCGTATCTAGACGTATCAGGATTCCCACAACACTAAAACTGCATACGTCCCACACCATTAGAGAGCCTCCACGAGCTTGAACAGTCCCCTGCTGACATGCAGCATCTATGGAGTCATGAGGTTGTCTCCACACCCATAAACGTCCAACCACTCGGTAAAATTTGAAATGAGACTCTTCCGTCCAGATAACATGTTTCCAGTCATCAACAGTCCAGTGACGGTGTTCACGGGCCCAGGAGAGGCGTAGAGCTTTGTCTCTTGCAGTCATCAATGGGACAGCCGTGCGGGGTAGCCGTGCGGACTGAGGCGCCTTGTCACGGCCCGTGCGGCTCCCGCCGTGAGAGGCTCGAGTCCTCCCTCGGACATGGGTGTATGTGTTGTCCTTAGTGCTTAAGCTTAGGGACCAATGACCTCAGCAGTTTGGTGCCATAAGACCTTACCACAAATTTCCAAATTTCATCAATGGGACACAGCTGGGCCTTCGGCTCCGAAACCTCGTATCTATGATGTTCCGTTGAATGGTTCGCCCGCAGACACTTGTTGATGGCCTAGCATTGAAATCTGCAACAATTTGCCGTAGGGTTGCACTTCAGTCACGTTGAACGATTCTCTTCAGTCGTTGTTAGTCCAGTTCTTTCAGGATCTTTCTCCGGCCGCAGCGACGTCGGGGATTTGATGTTTTACCATATTGCTGATATTCTCGGTAGATTCGTGAATTGATCATGCGGGAAAATCCCCACTTCATGAGTTCCTCGGAGAAGCTGTGTCCCATCGCTCGTGCGCTGACTATAACACCACGGTCAAACTGACTTAAATCTTGATAACCTGCCATTGTAGCAGCAGTAATCGATCTGACAACTGCGCCAGACACTTGTTGTCTTGTATGGGCGTTGCTGACCGCAGCGCCGTATTCTGCCTGTTTAATATCTCTGTATTTGAATACGCGTGCCTACACCAGTTTGTTTGGCGCTTCAGTGTATAAACATGATGTTCTTGGTTATCTGCTATCCTGACGATATTTGACTGTGTTAACAATAAAAAGTTTTTGACAAAATACTTACTGTTTGACTCATTGTTGTTGCTGTATACTGCACCCAGTTATAGAAGGTTCTGTTTCTTGTATTCGAGCGCCCAGGCCCGTAATGCGTCTCCTGCACTTACAAGCTGTGACTTTGTCAAGTCTGCTAGAATTGGATCAGAGCAGCCCCTTGGGCAGCTTGGTAATGCGATGGCTCAGGCATGTTGCGGAAAACATCCATGTCCTGTCCCAGCAGTTCCATCAACACTGGACTGAGGATCTATTAGACTGCACATATTTGGTCTTCAGTCTTCTGACTGGTTAGTAGTCAGTCCCGCATGTCTTAATAGCGGTCCTATCATCCTGTCCCTTCTCCTTACCTGTGTTACCCGCCTATTCCTTACCTCTCCGATTCTGCACAGAACCTCCTCATTTCTTACCTTATCAGTACACCTAATTTTCAACATTCGTCTGTAGCACCACATCTCAAATTCTTCGATCCTCTTCTGTTCCCGTTTTCCCACAGGCGATGTTCCCCTACTACACAATGCTGTGCTCTAGACGTACATTCTCAGAATTTTCTTCCTTAAATTAGGGCCAGTATTTGATATTAGTAGACTTCTATTGGCCAGGAATGCCCTTCTTGCCATTGCTAGTCTGCTTTTGATGTCCTCCTTGCTCCGTCCGTCATTGGTTATTTTACTGCCTAGGTAGCAGAATTCCTGAACTTCATCTACTTCATCTACTTGCCCATAAGAACAGCGACTTTCTACAGCAACATTGGCAGTTAGGCACATGGTGGTCGCCAGACCCCAACAACATCGAGACCATAGTCTAGTAGCTGCACCCTCGTGGTTGCTGTGGGTTACACATGAAGTGATCAAGTCTCGTTACCAAAAGCACTCTTGTCCCGTCGGGACGGAGAGTGGGCTCTGAGGCAGAACAAACAAAACGGAGAGAACGCTATCACTGTCGAACCGCTCGCCCCACACGTGCCCCGCTCCTTTAAGTGAGGCGCCACCGGTGACGCGGATCACTCGGATAAGAGACCGCCCTACTGCACGTCTATCCAGCCAGTTCCAGTTGAATTATTGCTGATTACTTACGCAGTTCTCGAGCAGTTCCAGTTAACAGCAGTCAAGGATCGTCATAGTGCAGTTACGGCTCTCTCTACGAAAATGATACGTCAGAAATGGCCTTAAGGGTCTCCGGAACGCCCTATACTTGCAATGTTAAAATAACGCTCATAAATTACATCTTTCCTCACAAAGTATTTGAGGTAGGAAGTTGAACTTTTTACAGATTATTTATTGAAATATGGGCTACAACTTAACACAGGGATTTTACAAAATTTTAGTTCAGTTATTGAAGATGATTTTTTTTCAATTGTAATTAAAATTCACAACATTGTTTCCCAATTTTTTATTTATATATTCAAAAATATACAGTTTTTTGGAAAAAGGCAGTGTTAAATTATGCAGAAGGTACTGTGTAACATTTACTGAAAGTCTGAAACAAATATGTTTGGAAGATCCTTAGAAAACATGTAATTAGTATGAGAAAATAAAAGTTTTGGGAATCGAGCGACAAAGATTGGATTAACTTTTTAGTGCATTCCAGGTCCATAGGATGGATTATCTTCATCCTCTGCAAACTCCTCCTCCAGCTTCCTCTTGTTCCTCCTCCTGTTTACTCTTGCTTGTATTTCTAGACTCTTTACAGCCCTGTCTGCAGCCCGAAGGCGTTCCTTGTCTAAAGCAAGCATCGCTCGTACCATGTAAGAACCTATCTTCATTCCCATATTTCTAAATACCTTTGGCTTTCCAACATTTCTCCTTTTCTTAAAAGCCTTCAGAGGATTTCTAATAACTTTACTTTTACTCTTTATTATACGTCAACAAAACAGAGACTCAAGAAACAGAATTAATTACGAATATTTTCGAGATAACGACAGAGTAAATAAACATGAAACAATCGACAATCACACCAGCGATATATATTGAACCATCACAGGTTAGCCACAACACATACTTTATCTCACATCACTAAAATGTACCTGATGAACACGGACGTTAATAATAACACCATTTTACAGCAGTTTAACAGCGCCACAGTGGGTCATGCCCATGTACAACACATTTCAAAAAAAATTTAAAAATAGTTGTAGTCTTCGGAATTGAATAAATTATATATCTATTAAAAGGTAAAAGTCTGCAGATTCAGAAAACGCAAAAAAAGTAAAAATTGAACTTTTCATGATTTTGAGTCTTTCCGGAGCCCCTTAAGACATATTTATTTCTTTATAGTTAACTGATAAAATATTTAAAGTTAAACGTTTTATGAGTTAACTATACCGAGATAAACATGCAATGATGCGCTACTTTCGGAGAGGAAGTGGTGTCTGCGCTATGACGGTTCTCGCCTCCTGCTAACTGGAGCTGCCAACAACTTAGCAAGTATTCACCAAGAACTCGGCTAGAACTGCAGTCTGTGGGCCTCTTGTCCGCGTGTTCCATGGCCCTCAGTGGCCCCTCAGCTCAGGGAATGAGGCACACGTTGGCCAAGAGTTTGGGCGTCGCCAGTGGCTCTCACTATCGGAAAACAGCTGAAGTCCTATTGCTAATTGCCCCCGCCACACCCCCCCCCCCCCCTCCATGTGATATCGGCTGGCTACGATACCTCAAACAGTCCTGGTCTTTGAAAATGCAGCATTCAGCAGCTTGCGGGCGCTCTCACTTTGGGTTACTGGGCTGGTTTGTCCAACTTCGCTCAACAAGCAGTCAACTGAACTGTAGAAAAATTAATGCAAGGTCTCCACCAAGAAATAGGAATTATTGTAGAGTTTGATGATTTCGGGGCAACGGCCATGCCGCAATGCATACACCGGTTCCCGTCAGATCACCGAAGTTAAGCGCTATCGGGCGTGGCGGGGAAATGGATGGCTAAATGGCTCTGAGCACTATGAGACTTAACATCTGAGGTCATCAGTCCCCTACAACTTAGAACTACTTAAACCTAAGTAACCTAACGAGATTACGCACATCCATGCCCGAGGCAGGATTCGAACCTGCGACCGTAGCGGTCGCACGGTTCCAGACTGAAGCGCCTAGAACCGCTCGGCCACACCGGCCGGCGGAAATGGATGGGTGACCATCCAGCCGCCATGAGCTGTTGCCATTTTTAGGGGTGCACTCAGCCTCGTGATGCCAATTGAGGAGCTACTCGACCGAATAGTAGCGTCTCCGGTCACAGAGGACCATCATAACTACCTGGTGAGCGGTGTGCTGACCATACGCCCCTCCTATCCGCATCCTCAAATGAGGATGACACGGCGTTGGGCAGGTCCCGATGGGCCACTTCTGGCCTGAAGACGGAGTGCTTGATGATTTCACCTGGCAATCACTGACGCCTTTTGTTGCTAAGGTCACTTCATTTATTAAAAGCTGGGACGTAAATTCAGATAGGATTAATCAAATTATGGTTTGTATATGAGATGAACCAGGTATTATAGTCTTAGTGCAAAACACATACATTTTGTGGATATTTGACTGGACATGAGTTGATGTTAGTCAAGAATGCTTTTAAGGCGACAAAGACGCAATTATCAACACCTAAATGAGTTTGAACAAGGTCATTTAATAGGCTACGAGGTGCTGGATGTTCCTTCTTTTATACTGCAGTAAGACTTGGCAGGAATGTAACCACTGTACACGGTTGTTGGCAGGGGTGATCACGAGGATGTAGAGCCGGAAGAAGACCGGACTCCAGAGAGCCACGTAGCACTAACGAGAAAGAAGACAACTGTGTTCCGCATAGGGCTCTGGCGCATCGTAGCAAATCTGCAGCAGCAGTGTGAACAGCAATTGGCAACACAGTGACACAAGGAACTGCTAAAAACCGGTTCAGTCAAGGGCAGCTCCGAACCAGACTCCATGTGGCGTGCATTCCATTGACCGGAAACCATCGCCATTTGCGAGTTTAGCAATGCCAAGTGAGAGCTCATTGTAGGGCGCGGTGGTGGTCTGTTGTATTTTCTGATGAAGCTTCGTTCCACCCCGGTGCCAGTGATGGCCGTGTGTTGGTTAGGCCAGTTGACGGATTGCAACCAACCTGTCTGTGTGCTAGAGACAGTGGAGTTATGCTGTGCGGTGCGATTTCATATGACACCAGCAGAACTCTCGTAGTTATACCACAGACTCTGACTGTAGATTTGTATTTCAGTCTGGTGCTTCGATCTGTTCTGATGCTACTCATGAACAGCACTCCACTGTGTTTCCCAACAGAATAACTTTCGCTGACAAACCGCTGTTGGAACCCAACAAGCTCTACAGAATGTCGACATAGATGCCTGGCCTGTTCGATCACGAGATCTGTCTCCAATCGAGCAGGGCCATCATCGGACAGAAACTCCTGCGTCACCCTCAAACAGTGTCATCCCTGTACTGACAGACCAAGTGTAACACATATGGAACTGAATACCACGAACTGATCTCCGACACCTCGACAACACAGTGCAGGCACGTTTGCATGCGTACATTCAACATTCTGATGGCTACACAGGTTATTAATGTACCAGAATTTCTCATTTGCAATGGCTTATTTCGCTCGCACGTTAACTTGTGATCTTGTAAGTTTAATCGCTTAAATCTTTAACCTAGACATAACCCTGCATTAATTTTTGTATTTTTACTGCGATTGTTTTCGGTTAGTGTATAAATCTCAAGTCTTCCGTACTTCAACCAGACTATTTTAGTAAGGATCTGGCCCACGCGTCTGCCTAGTCAACATCGGCTTTCTGTCCGCGGCTCGTGGTATTGCAGTAGCGTTCTCGCTTCCCGCGCACGGGGTCCCGGCTTAGATTCCCGGCGGAGTCAGGGATGACTGGGTGTTGTGTGTCTTTCATCATCATTTCATCCTCATTCACTCGCAAGTCCCCGTAGTGGCGTTAACGAACTTGTGGAGCGGCGGCCGAAGCGCCCCGCGAGGGGTCACCCGGCCACGAATGCCGTACGCTTTTTATTGTTATTATCGGCTTCCTCTGGACTGGACCATCGCTTGTAATAAGAATCTGCCCCAAATATGAATACTCTCTAGATTATTTCACTATGCGTAAGACATATTTTTTGCAAAATTCCATTCAATAAGTGTTAAACTTTACGTTCGTACAGATGACCTGTGACGTCTACTACACTACTGGCCGTTAAAATTGCTACACCAAGAAGAAATGCAGATGATAAACGGGTATTCATTGGACAAATATATTATACTAGAACTGACATGTGATTACACTTTCGCGCAATTTGGATGCATAGATCCTGAGAAATTAGTACCCAGTACAACCACCTCTGGCCGTAATAACGGCCTTGATACGCCTGGGCATTGAGTCAAACAGAGCTTGGATGGCGTGTACAGGTACAGCTGCCCATGCAGCTTCAACACGATACCACAGTTCATCAAGAGTAGTGACTGGCGTATTGTGACGAGCCAGTTGCTTGGCCACCATTGACCAGACGTGTTCAGTTGGTGAGAGATCTGGAGAATGTGCTGGTCAGGCCTTCATTCGAACAATTTCTGTATCCAGAAAGGCCCGTACAGGACCTGCAACATACGGTCGTGCATTATCCTGCTGAAATGTAGGGTTTCGCAGGGATCGAATGAAGGGTAGAGTCACGGGTCGTAACACATCTGAAATGCAACGTCCACTGTTCAAAGTGCCGTCAATGCGAAGAAGAGGTGACCGAGACGAGTAACCAATGGCACCCCATACCATCACGCCGGGTGATACGCCAGTATGGCGATGACGAATACACGATTCCAATGTGCGTTCACCGTGATGTCGCCAAACACGGATGCGACCATCATGATGCTGTAAACAGAACCTGGATTCATCTGAAGAAATGACGTTTTGACATTCGTGCACCCAGGTTTGTCGTCGAGTGCACCATCGCAGGCGCTCCTGTCTGTGATGCAGCGTCTAGGGTAACCGCAGCCATGGTCTCCGAGCTGATAGTCCATGCTGCTGAACACGTAGTCGAACTGTTCGTGCAGACGGTTGTTGTCTTGATGACGTCCCCGTCTGTTGACTCAGGGATCGAGACGTGGCTGCACGATCCGTTACAGCTGTGCGGATAAGATGCCTGTCATCTCGACTGCTAGTGATACAAAGCCGTCGGGATCCAGCACGGCGTTCCGTATTACCCTCTTGAACCCACCGATTCCATATTCTGCTAACAATCATTGGATCTCGACTAACGCGAGCAGCAATGTCGTGATACGATAAACCGCAATCGCGATAGGCTACAATCCGACTTTTATCAAAGTCGGAAATGTGATGGTAGGCATTTCTCCTCCTTACACGAGGCATCACAACGACGTTTCACCAGGCTACGCCGGTCAACTGCTGTTGGTGTATGAGAAATTGGTTGGAAACTTTCCTCATGTCATCACGTTGTAGGTGTCGCCACCGGCACCAACCTTGTGTGAATGCTCTGAAAAGCTTATCATTTGCATATCACAGCATCTTGTTCCTGTCGGTTAGATTTCTCGTCTGTTGCACGCCATCTTCGTGGTGTAGCAGTTTTAATGGCCAGTAGTGTAACAATAGAAGAGGTGTCTGTTCGCTCTGAACTTTTACATGTGGTGGATCGCATGAACGGATTACCGGAGTGAACCCAAAAGGCAGCGTACCTCGCGCAGCTGTCCAGTGCCGGCTGCTGTCGGCTCGGCGCGAGTAATCAGTGTCACGGCTGTGGCGGGGCCGCGCCGCGGCGCGCCGGGCGTCGATTCTGCTGCAATTAACTGCCTGCTGCGCCGGCCCTCCCCCCCCCCCCCCCCTCCCTGGCACTCGCCTGCCGCCGGCGGCCGTTAATTACTGATAACACTGCGAATCAAATTAAAGTGCGCGCCCGTCGCTGCAGAGCTGGGCATGACCGCCGCCCGCAATCGGAGCCGAGGCAACCGGTCGCTCGCGGAAATTACCGGAGGCGGCGCACGTAAAAGCGCGGGACGGCACGTTTGATTACTTCTTTCTGTCACGCATTTCTACAATTACGTCCGCGTCACCTTTCACTGATAGCTCTTGAAACTCAGGAGGGAGAGAATCCCTGTCCTCTAATTTTTTTTTTTTTTTGGCTTGGCATCAAACTTTGGCGATGTCAGACGGCGATGGTAACACTACACCTGTCCGCCGAACCTGATGCTCACGCGCAATAGTAGCTCACCGACTGCCTATGTGACGTAAACGTATTGGTACTCGCCTAAAAAACGCCTTTTAATCACAGATGTGAATAAAATTCCTACTCAAATTTATAAAAAGTTCCATTATATTAACATCCTTTGTCTTATTAGAGTCACGTGTGTATTAAATTAGTTGGATGATAGTGCCATCTGGCAGTCAGTGTTTTCATGTCTTCCTACGTCCAATGGTATCGCATATGATTATTCAGTTGTGCGTTGACGCTGCCGAAATGGGCCGCTATAAAAAGTCTGTCGGTAAACTGAAGTGCGAGCGAGCGAGTCCCCACCATGCCTACCCAGTCACGTCACGAGGCGCTTCTACAGGCTGTTTCACAACGTAGTTCCCTCCCCTGCCGCGGCGCGTGCTTTAAATCTGTGGCGACGCCGTCTACAGATACGTCCCGGCTGCGTTTAGTTTTAGACAAATGCGATAAGACCATAATGAATACAAAAGGCGACAGGTTCTTCCCAAACACAACATTATAGAGTAAGTAATATTAACATAAGAACGGAAGTCAGGTTTCAGCTACAAACACAGAACCGAATGCCTGTTCATGTGAATGTATGTTCCCTCTACTGCTATTCGTAAAACGAACCCCGTATAGTGCAATCAATCCGTAGAATTTAAGTCTTGTTCTTACTTCGTGTTTCTACTAAAAGCAAGACATTTTCTTTGAAGGGTTGCCTGACATAAGAGGTCCGTTCAGATGGCACTATCAGGCAACTAATTTAATACAGACGTGACACTAATTAGACAATGGATGTTAATATAATGGAAGTTTTTATATATTTAAGTAGGATTTTTATTCAAATCTGTGATTAAAAGAGGTTTTTTCTTGCAACACGAAGAGTGTTTAAATAGTAAGGAGAATTTATAATTTCGCGTGTTGTATTAGTCCGATTTGCACTACATTTTTTGTCACTGTCTTCGTAAACATGTCTGAAAAGTATATGTATAATGTTACGCATATTGGGTATTTATTCTATTGTCAGCTTTCAAAAAGGTTACATGTCCTTTTGGCAGTATCAAGCATTATTTGTTTTGTATGAAGGGTGTTACAAAAAGGTACGGCCAAACTTTCAGGAAACATTCCTCACACACAAACAAAGAAAAGATGTTTTGTGGACATATGTCCGGAAACGCTTAATTTCCATGTTACAGCTCATTTTAGTTTCTTCGGTATGTACCGTACTTCCTTGATTCACCGCCAGTTGGCCCAATTGAAGGAAGGTAATGTTGACTTCGGTGCTTGTGTTGACATGCGACTCATTGCTCTACAGTACTAGCATCAAGCACATCAGTACGTAGCATCAACAGGTTAGTGTTCGTCACCAACGTGGTTTTGCAGTCAGTGCAATGTTTACAAATGCGGAGTTGGCAGATGCCCATTTGATGTATGGATTAGCACGGGGCAATAGCCGTGGCGCAGTACGTTTGTATCGAGACAGATTTCCAGAACGAAGGTGTCCCGACAGGAAGACGTTCGAAGCAACTGATCGGCGTCTTAGGGAGGACGGAACATTCCAGCCTATGACTCGCGACTGGGGAAGACCTAGAACGACGAGGACACCTGTAATGGACGAGGCAATTCTTCGTGCAGTTGACGATAACCCTAATGTCAGCGTCAGAGAAGTTGCTGCTGTAAAAGGTAACGTTGACCACGTCACTGTATGGAGAGTGCTACGGGAGAACCAGTTGTTTCCGTACCATGTACAGCGTGTGCAGGCACTATCAGCTGCTGGTTGGCCTCCACAGGTACACTTCTGCGAATGGTTCATCCAACAATGTGTCAATCCACATTTCGGTGCAGATGTTCTCTTTACGGATGAGGCTTCATTCCAACGTGATCAAATTATAAATTTTCACAATCAACATGTGTGGGTTGACGAGAATCCGCACGCAATTGTGCAATCACGTCATCAACAAAGATTTTCTGTGAACGTTTGAGCAGGCATTGTTGGTGATGTCTTGATTGGGCCCCATGTTCTTCCACCTACGCTCAATGGAGCACGTTATCATGATTTCATACGGGATACTCTACCTGTGCCGCTAGAACATGTGCCTTTACAAGTACGACACAACATGGGGTTCATGCACGATGGAGCTCCTGCACATTTCTAGTCGAAGTGTTCGTACGCTTCTCAACAACAGATTCGGTGACCGATGGATTGGTAGAGGCGGACCAATTCCATGGCCTCCACGCTCTCCTGACCTCAACCCTCTTGACTTTCATTTATGGGGGTATTTGAAAGCTCTTGTCTACGCAACCTCGGTACCAAATGTAGAGACTCTTCGTGCTCGTATTGTGGAAGGCTGTGATACAATACGCCATTCTCCAGGGCTGCATCAGCGCATCAGGGATTCCATGCGACGGAGGGTGTATGCCTGTATCCTCGCTAACGGAGGACATTTTGAACATTTCCTGTAACAAAGTGTCTGAAGTCCCGCTGGTACGTTCTGTTGCTGTGTGTTTCCATTCCATGATTAATGTGATTTCAAGAGAAGTAATAAAATGAGCTCTAACATGGAAAGTAAGCGTTTTCGGACACATGTCCACATAACATATTTTCTTTCACCCTGTACAAATAGATTAGAGAATCTATATTAAATTTTGTTACAAGAATGGAATAAAGTGTATCAAATTTTTAATATATTGCCAGCAGGCTTTAAAGGTCAGTGGTTTTACTAGCATGGATGAGATTAAAAATACACAGTTGCGATACCTATAAACTACCCCGAAGAAACCGTTCCAAATGCGTTTCGGGAATTGGAAAAATCACTGGCATAAGTGTGCAGTATATATTGGGGAATATTTTGAAGAGGTTAACATTGCTGTAGATTAACAAATAAAGTTTTTACCAAAAAATACAAATTAATATGTGAACGGACCTCGTATGTCAGGCTTTTTTACATAGAAGTCCAGAATCGGTGGACAAGTTTCGAAGGAAATTTCAGCAGTGTTTAGCGTATTTATTGTGCACATCTTTTAAGCAATATGTCTTAGAATTAGGTGAATAGTAATCGCGATAGAGATTTACTGACAGAATACATTCAAATGCTGCTGTTCCCTAAGCATCAAAGGTTTTACGTGATTAAATCACGTTCTAAATTAATTAATTTTATCATAAAGTTTTTAAATTATTACTGATTTTAAACAACTAGTGATAAAGGTATTTATTGCTTTGAATCACATTTGACTGTATTTATCTTGGAAAACTGTTTAACACTTCTATTGCCATGTATAACATTTCTACCAAAAGAAATTTTATAGAGTATGAGCATAGTCAGTCTTGAAAGCATACACAACCTATTTTTTTACGAAATTACTCATTGCCTATTTACATACGTCGTATTTTAGAGGTCACCATCAACAGTGTCACTGTCATTGTCTTCGTCGTCGTAGACGTCACTTTCTAAATGAATAACTATGGCGTCTAGTAGGCCTTCTATAATACCATCCTTAACCCAGTATGCACTCCTGTCATCCTGATTCATCTTTTCAAAACCTTTAACAGTTGGGACTGGTGTTTGTATATGCTTTTTTCGGTTACTGAAAAATTTAGTTTGGCATAAAAAACGGAAACTCAGAAAACTGCTTTAAACCTTCTTTCACCAATTGTAGCAACATCGTCATGTAATTATCTTCAAGCATATTTATTCCTCTGACGAAATTTTCGAATTTTTTGCATGCCATTTCAATTGGATTTAAATCACAGTTGTATGGTGGAAGTCGCAGCACAGTGTGCCCATAAGCTCCAAGTATTTTATTAATTTCAAATACTTTGTATTCCAGCTTATGTTGTGTAATTAAATGAAATAGTTTTGTTTTTATCATTGACCTAATTTTTTAATAATGATTAAGTCATTTCTCTTTTATTCGAGGACCTAGTCGGAGCTTTGATATTCTCCTTGTTGTGACTTTAGGTGTTGTCCATCACAATAACAAAGTTCTGTTGCAGATTCCGAATTACTTTAGTCGATATCCAATTTGAAAAATTTTCGTATTTCATTTGCCCATGGTAGTCCCCTGTTGCATACCCCGCTTTATAAATAACTTCACGTTGGATAAAAACCCATCTTTTGACTCAATATTGACCATTATTATCCTATTGCTTCAGCTAACATTGTCGATAATGCTATCAACACCAGGGCCCCGCCGACATTTTCTGTAAGTAATATTGTTGTCCACCCAACTTTCATCAATACTGTATAAAAGAAATTTTCTGCATAGCACCGTTAATTTTTCACTTGGTTCAGGTAATAACATCGCCAGTCAATTATATCCGTTCTCTCTATCAGAATCTTTCGTTTACTTATACATCTTTTCCAGGTTAATCCCATTTCAAGCAGTGTCTTATGTAAAACATCTTTCTGCCAAAGAAAATCGATTTTTTGTTTCACGGCAGTAAGTAATGTCCGTAATGTCGGCATTATTTTTTGGTTTATGTGATAGTTTTCCATCGTTTGTCGAATGACCGATTTTGTGAAGCTGCCTATAACGACCTCCCAAATTTATCAGGTTTCCTTCGTGGCGGTTCCAGTAAAATGGTTCAGATGGCTTTCAGCACTATGGGACTTAACATTGGAGGTCATCAGTCCCCTATAACTTAGAACTACTTAAACCTAACTAGCCGAATGACATCACAGACATCCATGCCCGAGGCAGGATTCGAACCTGCGACCGTAGGGGTCAGCAAAGGTAAAGTAAACAGCTTTATCAACTGTTATTACTTCAAAGGTTTTTACATCTTGTTTTTAAAATGTCTTCGAACTATGATGATGCAAAATCCAGTGCTTGAAAGTGTTATTACTATTACTAACGAACAGTTTTCTGTACGGTACCACCCATGATACCACTGGATCTATTACTACAATTACGGTAGTTACGCATATCAATTCATAGGTGCGCATTGAACTACTTACGCCTAAATATCATGTCTTTGACAGTAAAATTTTAACAGCATAATTTTTCTTACATTGGCAAAGTGGGTAATTGAGGTTATATTCATACTCTAATTGTCTTCAGGCTCCTCTGGAAGTCAAAGAAAGATGCAACACGTGTGATTATCCCTAGGACAAATGCTGTTACCCACTACAGTTCTTTTACGGACGGAGTAGATCTATTTGGCAGAGTTGTAGGGAAATAGGCAATGAGAGGAAGAACAAAAGTGGACAATAACAATAATACATCATTTTGTGGGCTTTTCCATAGATGCTGTATGGCTAGAATACAGACGCTATCCACAATAAATGGGCAAGAAAGGATGCAGTATTGCGCATTTAAACTTGATACTACAAGAGGCCTGATGAACAAAATGCTCAGAAGAGGATGATGGACAGCAAGAGTCCAAACGTTCGAGAATTACTCAGGCGAAGCCACAAGTTCAGTCCAGGTCATCAAAAGCTTTGCACTTGCCAGAGATGAGAAATTCTTATCAGAACTTCAGATGCAGGTGTGGTTTCGCAGGATGTAAGGGTATCATCTTCCTTTGTTGTACATAATGCAATGTATTTTTATGCATCACAAGTGAATGCAACTGTTTCTTGAAGTTTCATAGTATGTAATTCAAAACTACATTCGTTGAAGTTGAAGCTTAAATTTGCAAAGTAGGAACATAATATGTGTTTTCTTTTTTTTTCCTTTCATGTATATTATCTGACAGCTCAGTCCCGAAGTATCAAATATAACACCATCTGCACATATTTATCAAAAATAAAAAATAAAAATAACAATAATGTAATGTGCTAGTTTATGTATGGCGTAGCCGAGAAGAAGACTTTCACTAAGGACGCAGAGGGGTATTGCCATGAAGCTAGACGCCAGCCAGTTGGCTGACAGCTGTGATACACAGACTTCCTTCTTCCTGTTATGAATATTACAGGTAGTATATTGTTTAAATACACTCATAGGCGATGCAACTATCATTTCTGTTGATCGTTTGTATACTTGAGTGGGAATACGGGCACTGTAACAATATTCCATTAGTTATTAACGTTGTCAACTGTCACATTCAGCTCCGATTATACATTTTAGTTGAAGTGTTTCATATCATTCACCATATACATTTCCATATTTTTATTGTGTCACATTTTAACATTCTTCCTGTTATGGGTATAAGATTTTTTTATTTAACTAGGGCGACTTAGTTCTAAGAATGTGACGAAGTGTAATGATTGTCATACACAAAACATCATTTTAGACTCGTATGTATTGAACAACGAAAATTCAGATATTGAATGTATTTTGTGTTGTTCACTTTTTATATGCAATGTTAGATTTCAGGATGGCTGGCCAGTCAGTCGAAATCGGTAATCAATAAAAAGAATTTGGCAATCATGACGTAAGATTTTTATGCCACACAAGTTCTAAATCAACAGATCTCATATTTCTCTACCGAAAATTTCAAAGAATAACTTCTTGTAATCGCTTTGTTAGTCACGACTCCCGACCAACAACTTGGATCGTCGAGCATCTCTGAGAAGTAATTGTTGCTTTTGCTTGTCCAAAACCAGGTTGTAAATGAAGATGGTTTCGGACCAACAAAACCGTTAAATTAACTGTTTTAAACTTGAGTGATTCTTGTCTGTTTGCAGAACGTATAGTTAAGTCTACTTCAACCAGCAACTGACAAAATCGACCAATTTTTAAGTCCACAAGAGGTTTGCTTTGTTCACAGTGATGTAAACAACAGACATTCATCATCTTAAAAATGGTAATTCATCTCTGAATCAGTTGTACTCCCCCACCCTTTTCTTTGAGTCATCAGCTTTCTCACTGGTTTGATGGGGCTTGCCAAGAATTGCTTTCCTGTCCCTACGTCTTCACCTCAGAGTAGCACTCGCAACCTACGTCCTTAACTATATGCTGGATATGAAAAGTGGAAGTCATGTCCTAGCAGATGTTATGTCGTCGTGTCTCTTCTCCTTGTTAGAGTTTTCCACATATTCCTATCCTCTCTGATTCTGCGCGGAACCTCATCATTCGTTGTCTTATCAGTCCACCTAATTTTCAACGTTCGTGTGTAGCACCACGTCTCAAATGCTTCGATTCTCTTCTGTTCCGGTTTCCCTATAGTCTATGCCCTAAGAGCCGTGTTTTTCACAGTATTAACCCTCGCAACACCAAAGGGATTGGGGTGGGACCTTGTGTCCATCTTTTCAAAAATCGTGATCTAGCATGTTAATGTATACTTAAAAAAATATTTTTTTTATGATTTTTTTATATCATATTCCGTACCTGTTTTAAATTTTTCAGTAAAACTGAACCTAAAAATTGAAGTCTTTGCAGTGAATGTGACGTTTTGAAATAAATATCATATTCATATTTTCAGGTTCAAGACAATTCTCACACATCTACACAACTTTAAAAGGTATGTTGTGTAAGGAAATCATGACAATTAACGAAGTTAGTCTTTTTTTTATAGAGTGTTGTGGTCACTCTGTGTGAACATCACCGTAAGTGTGTTCATGTTGCAAAGATTATGCTAAAAGGTATTTTCAGATTCTGTACTCTACTCATGTATCATTAACTGTTTAAAAACTGTGTTGTTATTAAAAGTTTAACGCATTTAACTTTCTTTTTGGTGGTGGATACAAAGTGCCCCTCCTTGGTATTCGTGTTACTGATTAAAGTGTACGGTAGTCTGAAAGAGAATCAGTACGTCGTTGCACGTCTATCTTGCCGTTCGAGATTTTTTTTTTTAGTCAGACAGTCTACATCTTTTCCGTGTATTTCTAGCAATTTGTTTGGCTTCTCTTGCGTCGATTTCCGTCCTATATCCATTAAATCGCGGGAATATACAAAGTGTAAATGAAAACCTTAAAGGAAGATCTTTATTTGAAATTCTCCTGTGCAAGCGATCTTTAATCTAATATTTCCTAGACAACGAAGTCAGCTCAGCATAGCTTTTCCGTGTCCGGAATATATAAACTGGCTGTTTGTTCCTGCAACCTTCATAATTGAACGCATTTTTACCGTTGTCCATGCTTTCGTATTTTGGGAATCGCTTTTGGCTGAACAACATCGTATCTATAATACCAACAGTCCATTTTGTTTACTTGAGAAGGTTATTGTTACAGGTTTCATTTTACTTAATATCTCTTCGTCAGTCGGCCCATGAAAAAAGTGCATGGGAAGTTTGATGACTCTTTTCTTCGCTTTCTGCACGTAGGAAGGCATAGCTTCTTTCTTTGTAGTTTGTTTATTTATAGTTCGCTTCCTTGTAGTTTTTCTCTCTTTGTATTCACCCTCCCCTTTCTCAGTCCATCTCTTCCTCCGTCTCCTCCTATCTATGTTCCTCCGTTCCCCTCCCGGCTTCTCGATCTCCTCGTCTCTCCACGTTATCACACTCGGCCCTAAGGGATGCTGGTTGATGTTACCCCTACAAAATTTATTTCCAGATCATAAGAACTATGTGTACCAACCTTGATTGAAATCATTCCAGGGGTTTAGGATGGTTTTGCTCGCTTATGTACATGTAAAATACAGTTTGCACTCATTTAACTTACACTCCTGGAAATTGAAATAAGAACACCGTGAATTCATTGTCCCAGGAAGGGGAAACTTTATTGACACATTCCTGGGGTCAGATACATCACATGATCACACTGACAGAACCACAGGCCCATAGACACAGGCAACAGAGCATGCACAATGTCGGCACTAGTACAGTGTATATCCACCTTTCGCAGCAATGCAGGCTGCTATTCTCCCATGGAGACGATCGTAGAGATGCTGGATGTAGTCCTGTGGAACGGCTTGCCATGCCATTTCCACCTGGCGCCTCAGTTGGACCAGCGTTCATGCTGGACGTGCAGACCGCGTGAGACGACGCTTCATCCAGTCCCAAACATGCTCAATGGGGGACAGATCCGGAGATCTTGCTGGCCAGGGTAGTTGACTTACACCTTCTAGAGCACGTTGGGTGGCACGGGATACATGCGGACGTGCATTGTCCTGTTGGAACAGCAAGTTCCCTTGCCGGTCTAGGAATGGTAGAACGATGGGTTCGATGATGGTTTGGATGTACCGTGCACTATTCAGTGTCCCCTCGACGATCACCACTGGTGTACGGCCAGTGTAGGCGATCGCTCCCCACACCATGATGCTGGGTGTTGGCCCTGTGTGCCTCGGTCGTATGCAGTCCTGATTGTGGCGCTCACCTGCACGGCGCCAAACACGCATACGACCATCATTGGCACCAAGGCAGAAGCTACTCTCATCGCTGAAGACGACACGTCTCCATTCGTCCCTCCATTCACGCCTGTCGCGACACCACTGGAGGCGGGCTGCACGATGTTGGGGCGTGAGCGGAAGACGGCCTAACGGTGTGCGGGACCGTAGCCCAGCTTCATGGAGACGGTTGCGAATGGTCCCCGCCGATACCCCAGGAGCAACAGTGTCCCTAATTTGCTGGGAAGTGGCGGTGCGGTCCCCTACGGCACTGCGTAGGATCCTACGGTCTTGGCGTGCATCCGTGCGTCGCTGCGGTCCGGTCCCAGGTCGACGGGCACGTGCACCTTCCGCCGACCACTGGCGACAACATCGATGTACTGTGGAGACCTCACGCCCCACGTGTTGAGCAATTCGGCGGTACGTCCACCCTGCCTCCCGCATGCCCACTATACGCCCTCGCTCAAAGTCCGTCAACTGCACATACGGTTCACGTCCACGCTGTCGCGGCATGCTACCAGTGTTAAAGACTGCGATGGAGCTCCGTATGCCACGGCAAACTGGCTGACACTGACGGCGGCGGTGCACAAATGCTGCGCAGCTAGCGCCATTCGACGGCCAACACCGCGGTTCCTGGTGTGTCCGCTGTGCCGTGCGTGTGATCGTTGCTTGTACAGCCCTCTCGCAGTGTCCGGAGCAAGTATGGTGGGTCTGACACACCGGTGTCAATGTGTTCTTTTTTCCATTTCCAGGAGTGTATTTCACGCGTATTTGTACACATATTTCACATGAAAATCTAGCAAATTTCGCTCAGAAGTTTCATTTTCCGGAACTTGATGTTTAAGACGCAGTATTTCCTGATCTTTGCAGGTGCATCCACTGGTGTATATGTCTGTCTACTGTCTGCGAAATGTGCTGAGAATAGAGTTAGTTGTAAAAAAGAAATGACGAAAGGTCACGCATGATGCAGCAGTTTCTCACACATCTCGGTGCTTATGACAACATACGGGGTGGTTATAATTTAACTTTCCTTATTTAACACGCTATTACCGCACGTGTACCAAACATGATAGCATTACTGTGCAGAGTGAGGGTTGCATGACATCCACGCGTCACAGCGCCATCGTCCATGGCCACCAGGTGCGTGATCATCCATCGCGATTCATAGTCTCACAGTCGTGACCAGTCGCAGTGCTTGTGTCTACATGAGCTTGGACAAAAGGAGCAGTGCATTATTGGTGAAGCTCCATTAGCAAAACAACAGCAATGCTGCAGCTACACTTGAAGAATAATATCGGCTGAAAGGATTATGGAAGCGTCCTCTTTCTCCACCTGCTGTGAGAAGCATACGAGTATGAGGATGTTCGAATCAACTGCAGTACTGCGCGTCGCTCTGGGAAGAGGCCAACGATCGGATGGCTGATGAAATCGCTGTTGCTACGCTGCGCGCAATTCCCGATCGTCAGGCAGTGCGCTTGCTGTGCCACTATAGTTGAACATCCCGTGGTCCACTGCACGGAAGGTGTTTGAAACCATTCTCAAAAGGTATCCGTACAAGATTCATATCGTACACCAGCTTGCACCACAGGACGCACAACGACGTGCTGACTTCGCACTACACTTTCTCGCAAGGATTGAAGTTGACAAGGGCTGGCCATGAACCATCCTATGGACAGACGGAGCTCATCTTCTCTGATGGCTGAGGTGAATACACAGAATTGTTGAGTGTGTGGATTTTCACCTCCGGTGACTGTGCATGAAGTTCCTCTGCGTGGTGAACGTGTCACTGTAAGGTGTGGCTTCACGACTACGTTCATCATTGGCCCATTCTTTTTTGAACATGCACTCGAGGACCAAAGACGTGCAGTGTGACTGGCCAGCGCTACTGCGATATAATTCGCCAGCATGTCATACCCGCCCTGCAGGGGAGAGACGCATTGAACCCTGAGTCATCAGCCGATCGTTTGAGTTTCTCCTGCACGTTTGGCTCTGTAAAGAGGCCTTCCTGGCGGCTCCCTGACTAAATTCTGTCCAATCACGAGTCACACCTCCAAGTCAGGAATGTTTGCTTGAACGGCAGCTAGTTCGGCGACAGATCCGTGCCTCCTGATTGGCCGGCGAATGGTGCGCCAATTGGCACACCCACAAGGCCCGGTTCCGCTGGAGCAACGGCCGGTAGCAGTCGTGTGGAGTCGGTGGCGAGATCCAGAAGAAAACGGTTGCAAGCTGGTAAGCATGAGTGCTCTTGCTAGGTTCAGAAGTGGATTACAGATTAAAGTGTTAGGTGATCTTTAATTTAGGGAGGATTTGCGCCTCATTGCTTTTATCTCTTCCTCATTTTACAGATTTGTTCTTGGACTTGGCGTCAGAGCCTGGTAGGTTGCAGTATGCAAAATACACGTGGGACTCTCAGTCACCACGTTCGGTGTAATTCAGCCCCCTTGTACACACTTCGCCCTCAGCGAGTGTCTATCCTCGGGCATGTATACGTGTGATGTCCTTACATTAGTTAGGTTTAAGTAGTTGTAAGTCTAGGGGACTGGTGACCTCAGACGTTAAGTCCCATAGTGCTTAGACCCATTTGAACTGGTTGAACCTTTTCTAATACTCCGCGATATTAGCAAACATTTCATAACGGCCTTACGTGTGTTAGGTTTTCCCTTCTTTGTCGCCCACGTGTGAACACGTGGCTAGTAGTACCGCACACTATATCTAAATTGAACCAGAATTAGCACGGCACGCGTTTCTTGTGCTTCGTATTCGTAACTCAATGTGTTGCAGAATGACTTTTATGAATTTTATTAGTTTACAGACGGGAGGTCACTTTAATAACGTGCATCCACAAGTAGTTTATAGTTTCTCTTTTCAATATATTTACGTAATAGCTATTGGATCACTTCTCTTTCCTTTCACTGATTACTAAACTCTTTTCTGGATGGTCAGCTCCCACCTTTCCTTGTCACTTTCGAACTCTAGTGTTGTGGGTGACTGCTGAATTTAGGTCGTATCCCCCTATGCACCCCAGTCTTGTATTAACATCCATAGGTAATAAAATATGTATACTCAATAATTAGATTTCGTTTGTCCAAGTGTAATTTCGAGTTATAATGAGTTTTTATCTTTCAATCTGACTTTCAATGAAAGGTGTTAAACCCATTTACAAAGATATCGAGGAAATGCTGGCATTGCAAAGCCCCTATTGAAAATGTTCCTCTTAAGAAGGTAAAATTAATTGTAAATTCGATGAATAGTTTCGGTTTGATCGTGATGGATATTTTTTATGCAGTCAGATAGACGATCCTTGCGCCAGGCCCTAATCTTTCCGATGCGCCGACGACCCTTGTATGTGGTTATCTGTACGAAATTCAACCCCAGTCCTCCCTTCTAGATAAGGGAAAGTCACACCGATAGGGCAGTTGTGAGAAAAATCCACGTTATGTGATGAAAGGGGAGGTCCTGCAATTCACGATCTCTTTCAATGGGCAAGGGACCTCTTTTAAAATTAAAATGTTATGTATCATGAGGTAGTTTTACTGCATGAACAGTGAAAAAGTAAAAGTATTAAGCGACAAACTTTCCTCCTTTCATCATTTTGTTGGGGTTCGTCAGTATCAAGAAGTTTCGTAAAGGTTTAAAATTATTTCTCAAGTTGTTGTAATTCTCTAAGTGCTGTTATTCTGAAATAAGGAATGACTGAAATATGGGTAATCTCGCGTCGTTGACTAAACTGCTCTTTCAACCCTACCACAACCCACATCCACCATTTTGACAGATGTTTAGTTCTTACACGCACATCGATTGTTTTCAAACAATAGGTGTTATTCGTATCATGTTTGGTTGAAATCGTTAAATAGGTTTATGGGGATATGTAGAACATACATACGTCCATTTTTATATTTGTTATAGCTGTCAGTATATTCTGACGTATGTTTTTGGTTTCTCACACTGGTTTTATTCACTTACATCCATTGAAATAATTCACTGTTGCCATAGTAGGTTACAGATAAGTAATTTTATTCAGACGGAATTTTTGAAACTGGGATATAACCAGTCTAACAAAGAAATTACAAAAGCCGCTCTAATCTCAATAGCTAGCTGTTGCATATGGAAAACATTAATTGCCTTAACAAACCTTAGTTTTGATGGAAAAGTGTTGAAATGGCATCCTCGAAAGTTAACACTGGTTTATTACAAAAGATTTAGAGAGTAGATCGTGCCATCTGTTGTTGGGACTCTGCAGGCGATGTGTGCCGTGTGAAGCCACAGGTGGCCTAGTAACACTAACAAAAGACCATGTGTACAGTATTAACTCAGGGCTAACGTAAGCGGCAGCTGCGTTTACAGGCAGCTTCTGTAAGCTATTGCCATACGATGGTGTCTATAGTAAATGGCGAATGTTACAGCTGATACCAACTAACAACTAATAAAAACCCACTTTCCGTCTTTTCTGTTTGCAACATGCCTACTTTCAGGATCTGTATACAAAATCAATTCATAGATCGACACATACCACATTAACCTTCTATCCCACCAGCTGAACACCCGTAAATCCGCTGTTTCTGTCTCCTGTGACCACGATGGCTGTGTATGGCATTCCGGTCTCGTGTCCACACTCCAGGCATATGTCCGCCTTTAGCCCCTACCTATGTAACCACGCACTCGTTGCCGCTACGTACATGCCCACACCTTCCGTCGTAATACAAGTGTGTCCAAAGGCATTGCCCTCTCTCCTCTCCTCTGCACTCCTTTATCTCCTCTACACTGTCGACACGCCCAAGCCACTTCCACTAGTCCACCTCCTTCAGTGTGCTGATGCTTTCCTCGCATTGTATCCTACACTCGAGAAA
This sequence comes from Schistocerca nitens, assembly GCF_023898315.1. Lineage (NCBI taxonomy): Eukaryota > Metazoa > Arthropoda > Insecta > Orthoptera > Acrididae > Schistocerca > Schistocerca nitens. The sequence continues at coordinate 60,144,275 of NC_064615.1, forward strand.
TCCCAACGATCCCTCCCGCTCCATCTCAATTTATCTCATCGCATATCCAATGACTCTTCCAGATGAATCGCTGCAAAACCTAGACACTATATCTACTTACCATCATTCCACCTCCATGATCCCCATGTTACTATTTACGATAGCTCTATCCAGTTAATTAACACAGTAACGTATCTTGAACTAAACATTCACCGGCAGCTAACATGGAAACCTCACCTACCGACCATCCAACAAAAACCTAGCAATAGACAAAAACTATTACAATTAGAACTTGGGGTTCCATGTCTTCACTGTCCTCCATACCTACAAACCTTGTTCTGACCCATATTATCCTAGGCAAATGTTGCGTGGGTATCAGATCCTTGACCGCCAAGCACTCTGCCCCTCTTTCTGCATCATTTTGCCTTTCTGCTCATGGATACTTTATCGGATCATCAAATTCCCACTTCTGTGCACTCACATCAGCTAATTAGAGTCCTGCGATTTCTGATCCTAGAACGCTGCCACGCCTCAGCCGACACATCCCAACAGTCCTACACCTTCACGTCCTCCACACACTCTCCTAACGACAATTCAGCCATTTCCCTCTTCCAGGCCAAGAACTCTGCTCAGACATTTATCCATCCTACCAACTACACAGCCGGAAAAAATATTAGCACACCTGTAAATAAGACTTAGATATTCGTCGGAAGATGGCATATGCCACGTGGAGGACAGTATATATACTGATAACGGTTTCAACGTCGTCTGGCAAGAAACAAATTAGTGGGCTAGCAACCAGAGCGCCATCTGTCTACCTTTTAATAGACAATAATCCCAGCCAGAAGGCTCAGTCTGGTGCAAACTTGTGAAGCAAGAAGGGAAACATGCCATGGAGACGCACTCACACTTTCTATAGACAAATGAGCGGGTTTGACGGAGGTCAGATTGTGGACTTCCGAGTGGCGGGATAGTCCTTTAGGAAAATTTACACACGCGTTTGACGTGCTGCATCAGTTGTGCAATGATCCTCGGATCAATGATCACGTGTCGTCGACAAGGTTCTAGACGTTCACCCCGCACAGACGCCCGCCAGGATCGTCGTAATCTACGGGCAGCAGTGGCAGATCGTACAGCTACCATAGCACAGATAAGGAGGCATGTGCTCACAGGTGTGTCAACACGAATTGTTCCGAACCGGTTTGTGGCAGTGGATTTCGGGCACGGAGACTTCAAGCCCATCTTCCACTCACGCCACAGTATTGAGGTGCACGTCTCGCCTGGTCCCGTCAGGTGATCACTTCGAATGGTGCACCGTGATCTTCAGCTATGAAAGCAAATTTTGCCTGAACGCAACTGATGATCGTTTGCGCACTCGACGTGGCCTTCAGAGTGTTCTCTGGAATGTCGAATTCGTCCAAGACACACTAACTCCACCCTTGTGGTGCGATAAGCTACAACGGTCGTCCACCTTTTATGTTTCTGTAGAGGACGCTAACCAGCAGCCGATACGTGTAGAGAAGTGCTAGACCCATTCTTTTGTCGTTCTTCCAACAGGTAGATGACGTGTTGTTCCAAAAGGACAATGCTCATCTATACACTGCCCACGAAACTCAACGTGGTCTCGAGGACGTGCAGTAACTTACCTGTCCAACAGGATCCCCGGACTTAGCTCCAATGGAACACACGTGGGATGTGATGGGACGAGAAGCGAATCATACACTCGTCGACTAATAACTACGTGAACATTTCGAGCAGGAGCGGCGTAACGTATGCCAGGACAGTATTAGCCACCTCTACGATCGTCGCTGTGGAGGCTACACGACGTACTAGAATGGGTGTCTCAGCCTAGGGCGATACCTGGTGCCTCTGAACCACTTGTGCTATTGATCGGTAAATGTAATCATTTCATGTACTTCATATATACTGTTGAAATAATAAATCCTGAGTGAACTGTAAACCTCTAAAAGGGTTTACTAAACTCTTTCCAACGGTGTATAATCCAACCCTACCTATTCCATTTCACCAGTGCTTCCTTTTCCTTCCTGCCCCCTTATATCTCCCTACATCTTTTCCCCTTCCCCCTTCTTTCCCTACTGCATTCTTTCCTATCATGCCTTACAGACACTCCAAACTATTCAGTACTCCTTGTCTCTCCACATTCTCTCCTACTCCATCAGTACAACGCAAAAGCCCTCCATCCTTATACTCCCACCCACCAGTACTTTGGAGCGCCCAGCCATTTTCCCCTTCAACAGTGGATGGCCTTTCTTAGCGCATGTTCTTCCAGTTTTAGTAACACTGACGTGATTTTTATTGGATTAATGTTTTACTAGTTTCAAACGCAGGGTGTTCCAAAATTACATCAACAAAAATTAAAGTGTATATAGAAGGGTCTTGAGGGGAAAAAAAGTGTAGGTACCCAGGTAATCGTATCCCGGAACGTCATACAGTGCCGACACAGAGCGTCCAAGCTGTAGGCAACAACGGCGCGAGCCGCTGCGTCACCCCCCCCCCCCCCCCCCCCCCAGCAGCAGAACTGACTTTGCACGTGAAAAGACAGCGGCCAGGACGTCTCGCAATGTACCTGACAGCAGACTGATCGCTAGTTGGCGCTGAACGCTGCCACGCCTCTCACACCAACACTGCAGAGATCGGCAAAAGCTATAGTGACAGAGAAACATTTCAGAGTGTAGAGTGTGGCAAATGATCAAGGAATGTTTTGTAGAGTCTGTTTAAAAAATTTTATTTAAAAATCTCCAGTCAATCTTTACAAGTTTTCTCTGAGAACAATTTCCACTGTGCGTACGTGAGACAAGTTCCCTGCCTTTCAGAATCGAGCAGTTTTGTCCAGTTAAAGGTGTTGATGCCTTGAGCCTTCTGCTGAAACTGCTAGCGAATTCATACCATTGATTTTAGTCAATAGCGTGCATGGGATGCAGGTCACGTGTGTGGAGTCTGGAGGATTCTACAGTGCATAACGCAGTGACTTCTCTCATTTGTGGTCCAGACCTCGAGCGGAACAGACGTCTTTCGTGGGGACCGACCACCGACATCAATTGACATGAACCGCCACCCCTTCCTTTGCCGATTTCAGTGACTTGTTGCACCCCGTAGAATGACCTAAAACTGAAACTTCCGACAGTAGGTGCTCCGTTTGTATTCCGTACATTGAAATATATCCGCTTTATTTTACCTATTTTTCAGTTCTATCATTCAATGTCAGCCCTGGATTTCCACTCACAAGTCCTGACCGCTCGACCTCCTGTACATTGCCGTCATAAGCCGTATGCAACAATCTTCCTCTCCCTCTTCCTGCCAGGTACAATGGTGCTTGCTCATGTGCACCGGTGTCGGAAACGCTATTCGTTCCCACTGTTCGGCCCATAGGCTGACCGTTTACTTTTGTTTCATCTACATCTACATCTACATTTATACTCCGCAAGCCACCGAACGGTGTGTGGTGGAGGGCACTTTAAGTGCCACTGTCGTTACCTCCATTTTCCTGTTCCAGTCGCGTGTGGTTCGCGAGAAGAACGACTGCCGGAAAGCCTTCGTGCGCGCTCGAATCTCTCTAATTTTACATTCGTGATCTCCTCGGGAGTTATAAGTAGGGGGAAGCAATATATTCGATACCTCATCCAGAAACGCACCATCTGGAAACCTGGACAGCGAGCCACACCGCGATGCAGAGCGCCTCTCTTGCAAAGTCTGGTACTAGAGTTTGCTAAACATCTCCGTAACGCTATCACGCTTACCAAATAACCCTGTAACGAAACGCGCCGCTCTTCATTAGATCTTCCCTATCTCCTCTGTCAAACCGACCTGGTACGGATCCCACACTGATGAGCAATACTCAAGTATAGGCCGAACGAGTGTTTTGTAAGCCACCTCCTTTGTTGATGGACTACATTTTCTAATGGCTCTCCCAATGAATCTCAACCTGGCACCCGCCTTACCAACAATTAATTTTATATGATCATTCCACTTCAAATCGTTCCGTAAGCATACTCCCAGGTATTTTAGAGAAGTAGCTGTTAGCAGTGTTTTCTCCGTTATCATATAATCATACAATAAAGGATCCTTCATGTTCGATGTTGTGTCGTCGGTCAGTATTCGCTGCTGTAATTCCGCTGCGGGCCGAGTCTGGGTGCTGCAGCGCGTCGGCTACGATGCGGCGCCAGACGCTGTCCTCGCGCATTCCAGTGCTCTGGGCAAATTCTGCTGCCTGCCTGTCGCAGCGCGCTCCACCGACACGGGGGACTGAGTACACGGAACTGCTCCTCACACCGCACAAGCGTGCTGCGTGCTCTCCGGCCGCCGCCTGCCTACCCCCCACCTACGTCGCCCCTCGTGCCGCCAGTCCGGTGAGTGCTGCAGTGTGACATGCCACGAAGCCCTGCCGCCGCCCACGGGCCGAGATGTCCGCGTTGCGGGCCCTGCTGTAGCTGCCGAGTAGCTATTTGGTGCACCTACCGCCCCGCATTCGCCACTGGTCAGCCCCCGCTGCCATCTGCGTTAAGGTCCTGGCCTCAACGCCCGGGGCGCGTACTTCCGCCACCGTGCAGCCAGCCGCCCCGCCGCCCATGCCATGCTACGCTAGTACCGCGTGCGTACCGCACTCAGCCGGCGCCCCACCGTCGCTGCCGCTTCTGCGCGTCGCCACGCGACGATTGTACTGTTAGTATTGGTATGTACTGAGGCACTTGCAGCCATTGGTTGAGAGAAGAACGTAGAGACCAGTAAGTTACAGCGTACGGTTAAATTTTGCAGTTATAGCATTTTTTTTTGGAGGTGTCTTTACATACGACGATTTAAACTTTAAATCTTTGTGCTTTTAATTACTATGAGATATGGTGAATGTGCTGTTGTTCCTAGATAAGCACTTAAGATGTTTGTTGTTTGGATAGTTAATGTCTGACCACTTTAGAAACACACTTCAGTTTTACCTGTGTACTGCAGTAAATTCTTATACTAGTTTTAAACTCTGTTGTTGTTTATGTATATCATGCTTAGTTTTTGTGATGAGAAGTCTCTTAAGGAACTTTCGATTAATTTCCAGGGATGTACAGCTGACACAGTGTGTTTAGCAACCACACAGTCTCCCATCCGTTCGTGATATTGTCGTATAATCTGTTTTCTTGGCATTATCCATTCTATTTTCCTTTACCTTTCCTATAAAACATCACTTCTGTGTCCTCTGATGAAAGTATGTTCCTACTTCTTGCTCCATACACTGAGCGCTTTAAATGCTATGTATCTCCCTGTGCTTCCAAACAGCGTTTAGAAAAATGTAGGCGTACAAAATGATGGGAGTTTGTTTTTGTGGTGTCACCGCCAGACACCACACTTGCTAGGTGGTAGCTTAAATCGGCCGCGGTCCATTAGCACATGTCGGACCCGCGTGTCGCCACTGTCAGGATCGCAGATCGAGCGCCACCACACGGCAGGTCTCGAGAGACGTACTAGCACTCGCCCCAGTTGTACGACGACGTTGCTAGCGACTACACTGACGAAGCCTTTCTCTCATTTGCCGAGAGACAGTTAGCATAGCCTTCAGCTAAGTTAATGGCTACGACCTAGCAAGGCGCCATTAACCATTTGTAACGTTGCATGTACCTCAAGATAGAGTCTCACTTGTATCATCCAGAATGCTGTATACCAAAGGACAATATAAAAGTTAAGTGTTCTAGTAGCTACGTTCTTTTCTTTATCACATTCATTACGAATCCTGTTCCAGACTTAACGCCAGACGGCGTGAGTTGACGCGTGCCCTTTCGGCTACTTCACTGTGGACTGGCTGCCTTAACAGTCCACTACAGTTTTTATAGTAATACCAATCTCAGACGCGAAATAAGCGTCTAGATCGTGTAAGAAAAACGATAAACAATGGATTACTGTCTGCAGTTTACTACTAGTACTAGGTGACTTGAGGTCCCAAGTGCATACAATGTCGTAATTATACGATTAGCACTTGCGTTGCCGAAATCGATAGGACGGTGTGCGACATACCGAATTGGGCAACAAAAGGACTAAACTTTTTCTGCCTTTTCTTTCTCTTCTTTCTGCATGTCTCTACATTTTCTTCTCCGACCTTTTCTTCTTTCCCCATCCATACCTTCCGTTTTTCGTAAGTGGTAGCTGCTTGACTGCTTAACTCAATGCACGAATCCTCGATGTAATGTAATCACAGTTGTAATCAATAATGAAAGATAATTCATCTGTTGTACCCCTATAATCCGTTAAGTGAGGATATGATGACTTGCTGCTGTCATCCCTAAGAGGGCACCAAAATTTTGTTGATATATGTATGAGTTTATTTTATTGAGGTTGAAGGCAATTACGTACAGGTAAGAGTTTCTGTGTGAGTTCCTTTAAGTAATGTTATTTCTGTTGTACAGATAATGTTTTGTTGTGGTTGCTGAGGAGGATACAATGAATGCTGTTTATGTTGCTAATTGTGTGAGACAAGATAATTTAGTGGTGTTAAATGGTCTGTTTCAAGCTGTCGCCCCAGAGATCAGAGTACAACAGTTAACCTAGATTGATTCTACCATGTAGCGAGTTTCCAGTTGAGACGCTGTGTTTTTGGAGTCTTTTACATTGCAGGCTATGTTTCCAGTGAATGCCTACTATACGCAGAGAGCACACGGTCAAATACATGGAGCATCACAGCTGTCAGCTTGCGATAAGGCAGCCACGGACCCACATGCAACGAATTTTCTCCCTTTTCTTCGCCTCGTCTGCCGTAATTAAATCTAAATTTAATATTTTTATACGATTAATAAGTCATTTATTGCATGGGTTTTGAGTGGTAATGTACCGATGGTATTATATAGCCGGCCGGTGTGGCCGTGCGGTTCTAGGTGCTTCACTCTGGCCCCGCGGACCACTACGGTCGCAGGTTCGAATCCTGCCTCGGGCATGGATGTGTGTGATGTCCTTAGGTTAGTTAGGTTTAATGAGTTCTAAGTTCTAGGCGACTGATGACCTCAGAAGTTAAGTCGCATAGTGCTCAGAGCCATTTGAACCATCATTTGGTATTGTATAAAGTATAAATAATAAGTGGTTGTAAGTAACCGTTTATATTTTTTGTGAGAAGGATGGCCTAGGTTTATGTGAGAAGTTCAGGTAGTTTGAAGACTTTGAGGTGTTTAAAGGTACGCTCTCCCAAGTGCTGCATACCTCTTCGTCATGTTATGAATTAAGTAATCTATTTGCGTTGCTAAGCTTTGACATAGAATTTTGGTGCCGTACTGTATGTGAATTGTCGCTCACTTTTATTGACAAGGTTTCCGTGTTGGCTTCCGAAAGAATGCATCAGCTTTACCTTGCTAAAGTTTTTCTACTATGCTACTTATTATAAGTCTGCTTCATTGAATGTTTCGTTTTGTTGTCAAACGAACAATGTGGAGCCCCTCTTTGCGGTGGCTATTCTGCTTGTCTTTCATTGTTCAATAGATTGTGATACTTCGAATTGTCATCAACGTTTGTAACTAATGTTCTACTCTTCCATTCCTTTGCAGATGAGTGAAGTCCAGTGTCGGTTTAGAAGCATTTATTTCTCTTTTTTTTCTTTCAAGGTATCACTAAGAGTTACAAAAAAGAGCGCATTTTTAATTATTATGGCCACCGAATTGATTGTTTCCCTACAGTCCCTCTTTATAAAATTTTCCTGACCTGTGTCCAGGGAAATTAGCATTTTCTTTCTGCTTACCTACAAGTTTTACACTGTATATTAAGGCCTGCAGTACTCTATCACAATCTCCGACTCTTGCCTATCGGAATTCTCATCGTCTTGAGGCGACTATGTTGTAGTTTTCAAGCAGACAACTAATTCCTAAAACGACTGGCCACTGTTTTCTGAATTTTGTGTTTGCTGAAATTCATCAGAGTGATGCACCCTTTCGCCATATTTATGTTTTAAATTCAAAACTAGTACTGCACTAAAGGTCAGAACTAACCGTTGTTATCCCTTGTTTTTTGTCATACAAAAGTTAAGATCCTTTCATGTATAAATCTGGAGTCGCTCTGTACTTCGTGATTCACCTGCTGTCAAACGGCATTGTCTATCTCTAATTTGACACGTACTTAGTGTTATACCGCCGGTACAAGCCACCATCTGTGCTTCAAAAAACGTTTCCTTCAAGATCGCCTTAAGAAGCACGTGTCGCGTGTGGTGTGTCCAGTTCTGAATGTGCTACCTTCCCCTTCACCCCTCTCACCATTGTTGCTCCCTTGCCCCTACCTCTCCGCTCTTTCCCCTCCCGCAAGACGTTACCCAACTAGAGAGAATCGCAACTGAAGTTTGACGTCGTCACACATGCGTGTATGTTTTTTCCCCGCCGTGCAAGCCATGTGCCCTTCTCCCGTCAGTTGGAAGTTTGTTTACAAACAGTGAGTAGGTTTCTGTCACGCAGAATCGCATTATATCCCTGAACCTTTTTTTTAATTTTAAAAACTCACTGCGTTCCCTCCCTTGAATTATCTGATGTTCTATAGATAAGACGAGGATGTTGTTTGTTTTCTGTTATGATGTACACACATTTTAATTATTTTTTCTAGAGTATTGCCTGTATGTTTCACCATGCCTATAACTTTAATTTACAAGCTTATTTTATGCCACATGGCAGTCCCCTGACTATCTGAATACAGTAAACTCTAAGATCAATAGACAAGACTGACAGTTTTACTAGAACCTTGTCATCTTAGAGGAAAAAATAAGGTTGTAACCGATCCTCATTGTCAATGGACAATCAAACAACTGCTGTGCTGGTTTTGTCCTTCAGGTTTTCTCGTTGTAATTTTAGTTATAGAGAACAATTTGTTGACAATTATTGCACTGTAACAGGTTTGTAAGACACTGAGGTTGAGCGACACTATAGGGGAAAAATGTTAAGTCTTTGTGTTATCTTGAGAACTAGGTCTTGTACAAATACACTGTGCTTTGTGGTGAGATCTTAAACTCTTGATATACACTCCTGGAAATGGAAAAAAGAACACATTGACACCGGTGTGTCAGACCCACCATACTTGCTCCGGACACTGCGAGAGGGCTGTACAAGCAATGATCACACGCACGGCACAGCGGACACACCAGGAACCACGGTCTTGGCCGTCGAATGGCGCTAGCTGCGCAGCATTTGTGCACCGCCGCCGTCAGTGTCAGCCAGTTTGCCGTGGCATACGGAGCTCCATCGCAGTCTTTAACACTGGTAGCATGCCGCGACAGCGTGGACGTGAACCGTATCTGCAGTTGACGGACTTTGAGCGAGGGCGTATAGTGGGCATGCGGGAGGCCGGGTGGACGTACCGCCGAATTGCTCAACACGTGGGGCGTGAGGTCTCCACAGTACATCGATGTTGTCGCCAGTGGTCGGCGGAAGGTGCACGTGCCCGTCGACCTGGGACCGGACCGCAGCGACGCACGGATGCACGCCAAGACCGTAGGATCCTACGCAATGCCGTAGGGGACCACACCGCCACTTCCCAGCAAATTAGGGACACTGTTGCTCCTGGGGTATCGGCGAGGACCATTCGCAACCGTCTCCATGAAGCTGGGCTACGGTCCCGCACACCGTTAGGCCGTCTTCCGCTCACGCCCCAACATCGTGCAGCCCGCCTCCAGTGGTGTCGCGACAGGCGTGAATGGAGGGACGAATGGAGACGTGTCGTCTTCAGCGATGAGAGTCGCTTCTGCCTTGGTGCCAATGATGGTCGTATGCGTGTTTGGCGCCGTGCAGGTGAGCGCCACAATCAGGACTGCATACGACCGAGGCACACAGGGCCAACACCCGGCATCATGGTGTGGGGAGCGATCTCCTACACTGGCCGTACACCACTGGTGATCGTCGAGGGGACACTGAATAGTGCACGGTACATCCAAACCGTCATCGAACCCATCGTTCTACCATTCCTAGACCGGCAAGGGAACTTGCTGTTCCAACAGGACAATGCACGTCCGCATGTATCCCGTGCCACCCAACGTGCTCTAGAAGGTGTAAGTCAACTACCCTGGCCAGCAACATCTCCGGATCTGTCCCCCATTGAGCATGTTTGGGACTGGATGAAGCGTCGTCTCACGCGGTCTGCACGTCCAGCACGAACGCTGGTCCAACTGAGGCGCCAGGTGGAAATGGCATGGCAAGCCGTTCCACAGGACTACATCCAGCATCTCTACGATCGTCTCCATGGGAGAATAGCAGCCTGCATTGCTGCGAAAGGTGGATATACACTGTACTAGTGTCGACATTGTGCATGCTCTGTTGCCTGTGTCTATGTGCTTGTGGTTCTGTCAGTGTGATCATGTGATGTATCTGACCCCAGGAATGTGTCAATAAAGTTTCCCCTTCCTGGGACAATGAATTCACGGTGTTCTTATTTCAATTTCCAGGAGTGGATATTCACGTTGTACTTCCTTACATTAATGTGAATTAATAACTTGGGCTTTCTGCTAAAGGGATTTAGAGTGGTACCATGGCTATCATGAGATGATGAACAATATTTTTAAGTAAGGAAATAGATATTAACAATTTGGCACCGATCTGTTCCCTCGGATACTTTCGGTTTATGTTGTTTTTATAATAGCAGTGTAATGTACTGACACATGTGTTGCGGTCCTACATATCAGATAAGCATTTAGAGGAGAGTGTGTTTTCCATAAATAATGACTATAAGACCTTACATTAGGTGAATTCAATATACAAATATTTAAGGTCATTCCGGATCTTCATTTTGCAACTGGACAATATTGTATTGAATGGTGAGCACTAAAAATGAGAAATATTGATTATAGCTACCCATTTTGAGACCTATGTCGAACAAACCACAACTTGCTCACTTGTAAACCTTGTTAATTTTCATTTGCCTCAGTTATGAAAAACTTATCTACATGAGAAGTGAAGTGATGTGCGTAAGGACTATTACCCTATGAGGAAATTTAAAATGATTTGTAAGTGAGTGCATATATCTTTTCTTTTGCTGTTCTGAGATTTTCACTACTATTTGGTGGCATTGGTCATTTCCGATTATTTACCCAAGTTGAGGCAGTGATAGCTGATCAGCTGCTGTTGCTACCTTACACTACAACTTTTCTAGCTGAAACTACTGAGTTATTTTGACCTAGGTGTAATATTTCACTGTCTTTCTCTCTTACTGTGTATTTGTAAGTATTGCAGTATGCCGTGTTTTGAAGGAATATTGCTCCATGAAGCAATTTAAGGTATTTTAAAGCGAGAAGGTGGATTTTGGTATTAGAAATATAAGGGTTTTGATGTCTAGCCTTTTCTATCACCTCATTTAATCCATAATGCCAGTATTTTGTCGATGTACGAAAAGGCTTTGTACTTCTCTATCTTAACATGGGTTAAGGCTTGTGTTACATGTGTTTTATGGTACCCTATCTCTTAGACTTAGTAACTGAATCCTTAATTTTACTGAAATGTGTTGATATTTTGTAGCCTGTGCAACATTGAGCACTACTATCCGCAAAAATAGTCAGACGAAGTAGCAAGATTTTACTTAAGTTATTACTCTTTTTCAGATGTACTTAATCCAATTCTAACCCAAGCCAGAAGTTAAAGTTTTGCAGTTAGCTGGTTTATTATGTTTTTTACCCACATACTTTAATTATAATGGAATTAAGTATTTTGTTGTAATAATAGATTTTCCAATGTATATTGTTATGTTTATGATACATTTTATATTTTGGTTTTAGTTCCACTAGGTAACAACGAGATTACTATTTGCAGGACAACACAAGAAACTACAGATTTATAGGGGAGCCGGTAAATCATTCAAAGAACAGTGCTGCTTCTGTTCGGCCAGCATCTTCTTTCTATGACACTGCTTTTAGTACTGCTGCAGTAAATTTATGACAGTTTCCTTCCCCAAACCTAACAGAAATCAAAATAATTCATTACTCTTTTGTGAAGCTTTCTAGCATGATTTTAACATCGTTTACTTGAAGAACAGATTATCTGGATAATGATTTCAGTTATTACGGGGCTATTGTATTTCTGCACAAAATTTGAACTTTTAATATTTTACTATTTTCTTAACTCATCAAATTTGATAACGGCTATAAGTAAGTCCCCTCCCATTTACACTAAAAAATGTACATAGATTTAAAGCGCCTACTATTACAAACCGTCTATCCGGGGAGTGACTGACATCCTTTTGTCCACAATGTGAGTTAACAATCCTCTGGAAGGGGAAAGAATTGTACAGTGTGGCAGCCAGTCAATGAATATTTCAGGGAATTGGTTTTAAAAAATTTTATTTCAAGTCCCAAGTCAAATCTTCACAAGTTTTCTCCCAGAGCTACTTCCCCTGTGTCTACGTGACTCAAGTTGCCTGCCTTTCAGAACTGACGCAGTTCTGTCCAGTTAAGGCTGCTGACAAGAGATGCCTTGGGCCCTCTGCTGAAACTACTAGCGATTTCACACCGCTGCTGTTAGTGAATAGCGTGCGTGGGATACAGGTCACGTGTGTGGAGTCTGGAGGATTCTGCAGTGCAGAACGCAGTGGCTTCCCTCTTGTGACACACACCTCGAGCGGAACAGACGTGTTTCGTGGGTAGCGAAGCTTCCGGCTCTTCGTTCCATGACCGGCCGTCGATATCAGTTAATATGTTGCCCATTTCCATTAGTTGTTCGACCCCTAGACTGGCCTAAACTTGGTAACTTCCGGCACTAGGCGCACCCTTTGTATTCCGTACATTGGAATATATTCTTTTTAATTTACCTAGTTTTCAGTTCTGTCATTTAATGGCAGCCCTGGATGCCTACTCAAAAGTCCTGACCACTCGACCTCCTACACACTGTCGTCACAAGCCGTATTCAACAACCTTCCTCTCCCACTCCCTGACCATGTACAGTAGAGACACAGTCCTCAGTCTAAGTTTGTCATTTGTTAGTTTGCCGCATCGTGCAGAGGTTCACCTGACCTAAGCAGCGGGACCAGCGTTTCTTGTATGATGAGGCGAGAGCCATAGGGGTACGTAACGTTACGCATCTTTGTGCGTATCACAGTTTGCGGACGACGTACTAAAGAGATTCGACACAGAACAATACGCAGGCACAACTGTTGTGGCACACGCAATGCGAAGCTCCTGCTTAGCGGTTCGGCAGGTGCTGCATGAACAGGGAAGGTATCCATTCCATATTCACAAGACACGGGCTTTGTTGGCCCACGGTTTTGCTCCGCGTATAGATTTTGGACAGTGGTTCCTTCAGCCAGGCAGCCGTATTACGCATCGTATGTATTGTTCGGCCGGCCGGCGTGGTCCAGCAGTTCTGAGCGCTTCAGTCTTGACCCGCGCGACCACTGCGGTCGCAGGTTCGAATCCTGCCTCGGGCATGGATGTGTGTGATGTCCTTAGTTTAGTTAGGTTTAAGTAGTTCTAAGTTCTAGGGGACTGATGACCTCAAATGTTATGTCCCATAGTGCTCACAGTCATTTGAACCACTTTTTGTGTTGTTCGCAAACGAGGCGTTCTTCACCCGTGAGAATGTGTTCAACGCTCACAGTTGCTATATATGGGTGGAAGCTTACTCACACGCCATCCATGAACGAGGTCGTCAGGAAAGTGCAACAGCAATGTGTTGAATCGCATGGTCCACGATTACACAGTTGTTGTTGTTGTTGTGGTCTTCAGTCCTGAGACTGGTTTGATGCAGCTCTCCATGCTACTCTATCCTGTGCAAGCTTCTTCATCTCCCAGTACCTACTGCAACCTACATCCTTCTGAATCTGCTTAGTGTATTGATCTCTTGGTCTCCCTCTACGATTTTTACCCTCCACGCTGCCCTCCAACGCTAAATTTGTGATCCCTTGATGCCTCAAAACATGTCCTACCAACCGATCCCTTCTTCTAGTCAAGTTGTGCCACAAACTTCTCTTCTCCCCAATCCAATTCAATACCTCCTCATTAGTTACGTGATCTACCCAACTTATCTTCAGCATTCTTCTGTAGCACCACATTTCGAAAGCTTCTATTTTCTTCTTGTCCAAACTGGTTATCGTCCATGTTTCACTTCCATACATGGCTACACTCCATACAAATACTTTCAGAAACGACTTCCTGACACTTAAATCTATACTCGATGTTAACAAATTTCTCTTGTTCAGAAACGATTTCCTTGCCATTGCCATTCTACATTTTATATCCTCTCTACTTCGACCATCATCAGTTATTTTACTCCCTAAATAGCAAAAGTCCTTTACTACTTTAAGTGTCTCATTTCCTAATCTAATCCCCTCAGCATCACCCGATTTAATTTGACTACATTCCATTATCCTCGTTTTGCTTTTGTTGATGTTCATCTTATATCCTCCTTTCAAGACACTGTCCATTCCGTTCAACTGCTCTTCCAAGTCCTTTGCTGTCTCTGACAGAATTACAATGTCATCGGCGAACCTCAAAGTTTTTATTTCTTCTCCATGAATTTTAATACCTACTCCGAATTTTTCTTTTGTTTCCTTTAATGCTTGCTCAATATACAGATTGAATAACATCGGGGAGAGGCTACAACCCTGTCTCACTCCTTTCCCAACCACTGCTTCCCTTTCATACCCCTCGACTCTTATCACTGCCCTCTGGTTGCTGTACAAATTGTAAATAGCCTTTCGCTCCCTGTATTTTACCCCTGCCACCTTCAGAATTTGAAAGAGAGTATTCCAGTTAACGTTGTCAAAAGCTTTCTCTAAGTCTACAAATGCTAGAAACGTAGGTTTGCCTTTTCTTAATCTTTCTTCTAAGATAAGTCGTAAGGTTAGTATTGCCTCACGTGTTCCAACATTTCTACGGAATCCAAACTGATCTTCCCCGAGGTCGGCTTCTACCAGTTTTTCCATTCGTCTGTAAAGAATTCGCGTTAGTATTTTGCAGCTGTGACTTATTAAACTGATAGTTCGGTAATTTTCACATCTGTCAACACCTGCTTTCTTTGGTATTGGAATTATTATATTCTTCTTGAAGTCTGTGGGTATTTCGCCTGTCTCATACATCTTGCTCACCAGATGGTAGAGTTTTGTTATGACTGGCTCTCCCAAGGCCATCAGTAGTTCTAATGGAATGTTGTCTACTCCCGGGGCCTTGTTTCGACTCAGGTCTTTCAGTGCTCTGTCAAACTCTTCACGCAGTATCGTATCTCCCATTTCGTCTTCATCTACATCCTCTTCCATTTCCATAATATTGTCCTCAAGTACATCGCCCTTGTATAAACCCTCTATATACTCCTTCCACCTTTCTGCCTTCCCTTCTTTGCTTAGAGCTGGGTTGCCATCAGAGCTCTTGATATTCATACAAGTGGTTCTCTTCTCTCCAAAGGTCTCTTTAGTTTTCCTGTAGGCAGTGTCTATCTTACCCCTAGTGAGACAAGCCTCTACATCCTTACATTTGTCCTCTAGCCATCCCTGCTTAGCCATTTTGCACTTTCTGTCGATCTCATTTTTGAGACGTTTGTATTCCCTTTTGCCTGCTTCATTTACTGCATTTTTATATTTTCTCCTTTCATCAATTAAATTCAATATTTCTTCTGTTACCCAAGGATTTCTATTAGCCCTCGTCTTTTTACCTACTTGATCCTCTGCTGCCTTCACTACTTCATCCCTCAAAGCTACCCATTCTTCTTCTACTGTATTTCTTTCCCCCATTCCTGTCAATTGTTCCCTTATGCTCTCCCTGAAACTCTGTACAACCTCTGGTTCTTTCAGTTTATCCAGGTCCCATCTCCTTAAATTCCCACCTTTTTGCAGTTTCTTCAGTTTCAATCTGCAGTTCATAACCAATAGATTGTGGTCAGAATCCACATCTGCCCCTGGAAATGTCTTACAATTTAAAACCTGGTTCCTAAATCTCTGTCTTACCATTATATAATCTATCTGATACCTATTAGTATCTCCAGGATTCTTCCAGGTATACAACCTTCTTTTATGATTCTTGAACCAAGTGTTAGCTATGATTAAGTTATGCTCTGTGCAAAATTCTACAAGGCGGCTTCCTCTTTCATTTCTTCCCCCCAATCCATATTCACCTACTATGTTTCCTTCTCTCCCTTTTCCTATTGACGAATTCCAGTCACCCATGACTATTAAATTTTCGTCTCCCTTCACTACCTGAATAATTTCTTTTATCTCGTCATACATTTCATCAATTTCTTCATCATCTGCAGAGCTAGTTGGCATATAAACTTGTACTACTGTAGTAGGCATGGGCTTTGTGTCTATCTTGGCCACAATAATGCGTTCACTATGCTGTTTGTAGTTGCTAACCCGCACTCCTATTTTTTTATTCATTATTAAACCTACTCCTGCATTACCCCTATTTGATTTTGTATTTATAACCCTGTAATCACCTGACCAAAAGTCTTGTTCCTCCTGCCACCGAACTTCACTAATTCCCACTATATCTAACTTTAACCTATCGATTTCCCTTTTTAAATTTTCTAACCTACCTGCCCGATTAAGGGATCTGACATTCCACGCTCCGATCCGTAGAATGCCAGTTTTCTTTCTCCTGATAACGATTACACTAGGAGGAATAATTTTTTTTATTGCCTCAGAAAATTCTTTTTGTGTTCATTCCTCTGAGCATTCTTCAGGAGCAGAATGGTACCAACAACTGACTAAATCGTCTCCTACATGCATACAAAGATTCAGAAGCGACAGCTACTTAGCGTTCTTCTGGAAGTGCTGGATTTTGCTGGAGGAGTTGCCACATGCAGTACGTCGACGTATGTGTTTCCAGCATCATGAGGACCACTTAAGCAGAGGCTCTTGTACCATCATCGGGTGGATGTTTAGGGTTGCTGGATTGGTCAAGGTGGCCCTGTAACACGATTGCCTCAGTCGCCTGACCTCAAACTGCTGGACTTCTCCCTATGGGACCATCTGAAAAATGTGCTGCAGAAACCCCGGTGGAGTCAGTGGAAGACCTTGCGGCGAGGCTACATGCAACTTGTGAGGTTGTTCGTATCATGCCCAGTATCACTGAACAAGTGCGCCAGTGAATGATACCCGGATATCAGGCATAGTGCGGCCCTGGAGGTAAGAATTCTCAGTACCTACTATAACTGTATTTAATCCGCAAGTGGTGAAAGCATGATGTGGAGACTATCAGCGACTCGATAAACTAATTTAAACAATTGAAGAAAACAGTCTCTATCGCAATGAAACATGTATTTTTTTTAAGTCTCTTTCACATGTTATTTACTTTGTATAAGATATTTACACTGAGGCGACAAACGTTACGGGATAATGTAGTATCAGACCTCCTTTTGTCTGGTGCAGTGCAGCAGCGCGACGTGACGTGGACTCAACGAATCGCTGGAAGTCCACTGCGGAAATACTGCATCGCGCTGCCTTTGTAGCCGACCATAACTGATATAGTGTTGCCGGTGCAGGATTTTGTGCACGAATTGACTTCTGGGTAATGTTCAATAAATGTTCGATGGGATTCATGTCGAACGATCCGGCTGGGCAAATCATTCGCTCGAATTACCCACAATGTACTTCAAACCAATCGCGAACAATTTTGGCCCTGCGACATGGTGTAGTCATCCAAATGAGTTCCATCGTTGGAGGGCTGGAAATTATCTCTAAGTAGCCGAACATATACATTACCAGTCAACAATCGTTTCAGTTGGACCGGAAGACCCAGTCCATACCACAGCGTTATGGAGCCACCGCCAGCTTGCACAGTGCTTTGTTGACAACCTGGGTTCATGACTTCGTGAAATCTGCACCACATTCGAACCCTACCATCACTTCTTACGGGATTCGCGTGACCAGGCCACAGTTTTTCAGCAGTCTAGGATCCAACCGATGTAGTCACGACGGGTACAAGCCTAGGAGAGGCTCTGCAGATGATGCCGCGCAGTTAGCTCATGACCGCCACATTCTGCCGCCTTGTCCTAACGGATTTCTGCTGGTATTTTCTCGCAGTGTTAAATTCTCTAACGATTTCGAAATGGGATGTCCGATGCGTCCTGCTGCAGCTACCATTCCGCGCTCAAAGACTATTACTTCCCGTGGTGCGGCTATGTCGGAGACCTTTTCACATCAGTCACCTGATAAGTTAAATGTATTCGCAGTTGCGAGTATGGACAACCATCAGCTGTATACCGGAACGACGACACTGAAAATTCGTGTCGAAGTCGGACTCTAACCCGGATTTCCCTCTTATCGCGAGCGGTCGCCTTTACCATTTTGCTACCCGAGCACGACACCTTGCCATACTCAAAATTCTACATGTCGTCAACCGTAAGACTACATCCTCTATTCGCACATCCATTATGCATATTCCAGTACAGGGGAGAAAGTTTACTTGAAAGCTGCTTGCCTGGTATCAGCTGGTAAATATAATGTTGCAGTGCGTGTGCTGTTCAGAAATACGATGCAAAGTTCGTTCGGACATACATGCATATGTTCTAAGTCAGTCCTCCAGAGAATCATTTATTTTTCAATTTTATCACATTTTCCATGCAGCCATTTTGCCTTACCTTCTCTGAACTTCTTAATTTCATTCCTAAGCGACTTGTAATTCTGTATTCCTGAATTCCCCTGAACATTTTTATACTTCCTTCTTTCGTCGATCAACTAAAGTATTTTTTCTGTTACCCATGGTTTCTTCGCAATTACCTTCTTTCTACCTATGTTTTTCTTTCCAAATTGTCATTTCTAGAGATGTCCATCCTTGTTCAACTGAACTGCTTACTATCCTGTTCCTCAAGCGTATCCCTTCATTCCTTAGGAGTTCCGTATTCCATTTCTTTGTGTACTGATTAATCTCTTACACTTCAGCCTACTAAACTGTGGTCTGAATCTACCTCTCTGAGATCCGAATGGGGGAATGTTCCGGAATCGTTTGAAAGTGATGATATCATCATGATACTTTTCAGTTACAGGGCACACATTATGTGTCTTTAATGCAGTGCTTTTAATTGCCTTGTGGATCCTCATACCCTTGATTATCGCTGATTCTTCTACCTTTACGGGTTGAATCCTTGTCTTACACCCCTTTAAATCGGAGTTATCCGTTCTTGCTCTTCCAGTCTTAATGTTGCAGCTTACCCGTCTTTTACTGTAGCTTACCCCTATTTTTTTCGTTATTTGATCTTAAGTATTCCAAGGCTCTTTTGAATTGAGATAGTAATACTCGATCCACTATTTATTTCTTGTTGACTGCTGTTTCTTTTTCGTTACGTTGTCGGACAAGTTCTTCCGCTCAAATGGTTCAAATGGCTCTGAGCACTATGGGACTCAACTGCTGAGGTCATTAGTCCCCTAGAACTTAGAACTAGTTAAACCTAACTAACCTAAGGACATCACAAACATCCATGCCCGAGGCAGGATTCGAACCTGCGACCGTAGCGGTCTTGCGGTTCCAGACTGCAGCGCCTTTAACCGCACGGCCACTTCGGCCGGCTCTTCCGCTCATAAAGGCATTCAATACACTCTTTCCGCCCACTCGCTCTCTTCTATGCGTTTAACAGTGGTATTCCCATTGTAATCCTAATGTTCCCGCCCTTGTTTTTAATTTCACCGAAGACTGTTTTGATTTAACGATGCGCTGAGTCAGTTTTTCCGCCAATCATTTCTTCTTCGATTTCTTCACATTTTTCATGCAGTCATTTCGCCTTAGCTTCCATGTACTTCCTGTTTATTTCCTATGCGAGTGGCTTGTATTTCTGTTTTCCTGAATTCCCCTCAACATTTTTGTACTTCCTTCTTTCGTCAACCAGCTAAAGTATATCTACTGTTACCTGCGGTTTCCTCGCAGTTACATTCCTTGTACCTCAATTTTTATTTCCAACTTGTGTGATTGTCACTTTTAAGGAGAAGTCCTTCCCTGTTAAACTGAATTTCCTACTTTATTTGTAGCCCCAGAGAAGTTGAAGCGTATCTCTTCATTGATTGAACATTGAGTTTTCCTGCCTAGTCTCTTAAACTTCAGCACCTTCTTCATAATTACTAAACTGTGACCTGAATCTAAATCTGCTTCTGCGTACGCCTTCCAATCCTATATTTGATTTCAGAATCTCCGCCTGACCGTGATGTAATCTAACAGAATTCTTCTAATATCTCTCAGCCTTTTCCAAGTGCATCTCCTCTTCTTGTGATTCTTGAACAGAGTGTTCGCTATTACTATCTGAAATTTGTTGTAGAACTCAAGTAGTTTTTCTCCTCCATCATTCCTAATACCAAGCCCACATTCTCCTGTAACCCTTTCTTCTACTCCTTCCCTTACATACGTATTCCGGACCCCAGTGGTTTCGACTCTCCTTAAGTACTAAATTACCTGTTCATCATCCTCATATACTTTCTCTGTCTATTCATCTTCTGCTGCGGACGTCGGTAAGTATACCTGAAATATTATTGTCGGTGTTGGTTTGGTGTCGATTCTGATGAGAACAACCTTATTACCGAACTGTTAACAGTAATTCACTCTCTGCTCTACTCTGCTGTTAATAACGACTTGGGAATGAAGATTTAACACCTATCGCAAAGTGTAGTAGGAGATGTGTTCTATTGAGAATTTTCTGATACAATATGATACCATAGCAGTATACACTCACATACGGAAAGAAAATGAAACACCGAATTGGGAACATTCTCAAGAAACACGGGAAACAAATAGCATTCCAAAGCAGTAACTATATAAAGAAATTTTCATACTTATATGTACAACAAATGGGGCATTTACCAGCTCCAGTGTAACAACTGTGATACTCCACACCTAGAAAAGATATGCAAAACTTTAGAAATTAGGCATAAGGAACAGAAAAGAGCATGAAAATGTGGCACCAGTGATTCAACATTAGCTGAATGCCTCCGGCGAAGAAACCACGACCATACCACAATAGAAAAGAAAATGAAAATAGCAACAAACTCCTAACCTACTAAAAAACTTACAAATTCAGAAATCAATAGTAGAGAAGAGACATACAATAAATGGCCAGACAAACATCAGCAACCAAATGCAATTTAAATCAATAAAACAGATTGCTGAGAAAAAACAACCCCCCTAGACACCAGAAAAAGTATCAAAACCTAATCCCCCTGGTCAGAAAATGTAAACATTCACAGAGCGATAGCAGACGCTCACACCACTACCAAAACGAACAAAAGACGAACGCATCCCCCAAAATATCGCTATTGGTTGATTCAAATGGCTCTGAGCACTATGCGACTTAACTTCTGAGGTCATCAGTCGCCTAGAACTTAGAACTAATTAAACCTAACTAACGTAAGGACATCACACACATCCATGCGCGAGGTAGGATTCAAACCTGCGACCGTAGCAGTCACGCGGTTCTGGACTGAAGTGCCTAGAACCGCACGGCCACCGCGGCCGGCTATATTGCTATTGGCCCAATAATAATTCTTAGAATAATAATACTTCAAATAAATGTTGTTAATTGAATAGAGACACACAAAATAGCGAGAGGACAGTGATACTTAACACAGAAACGTGAATATATTTAATACAGTGGAAGTACTGTGTGTAAAAAACCAACACATACAAGTGGAAGAGGTAGAAGGAGAATCAAGTAAATGAAATAAAACCATGAGTAACTGCGTTTAGATGTAAGCAAACCGTGTCAACAATTCATTATTATAGAAAACAAAACTGTAAGAGAAAAAAAAACATATTGTTGATGTGACCACTGAAGATGCGTATTGCGTATGAATAAAGCGAAACATGCGTAAAAATTCTCGTACTAGAACAGTGTTGTGAGATTCCTACAAACAAATAGAACCTTCTGCGCCCTGGACTTGTTATATATCTCATTTTAATTGAATCTTCAACTCAGACGTGAATTTTCCGCCCTTGTTACGTTTAATATCTCTGTTCAGAGAACGTTTTCACAGTTCCGCTAAGTACTATGTAGGCAAGCCACCCTCGCTTGAACCTTGCCTAGTACGGCGGTGGAGGTCTGCCGCATCGTCGGAGCATGGGAGACCATCATCATCATCAGCACTATGTATCTGTAATATGTGCGACAAGCTTTACGAAGCTGCTGCTAGGTACACAAATAAGTGAGCATTTTTGACTAACTTTCCCGCCGTTTGCAGGAAAGCTTAATGTTTAATTGAGCATTTCTCCCTCAGCATTTAGAGAACATCAGCAAATGTGCTATATGACTGGAGATTAATCGCCGCCATTCTCTCGACTGTCCTGCCGGAAAGTACGGTCCTAAAATTAAGCGCGGTTATTCCGCGAGTCGCCGCTCCCTTCATTTTGCAGACGTCGACTGTGGCAACGCCCCGATGCAACCCTCGCCGCCGTTGTAGCGGTTACCTCTGCGCCTGTTCACAGTGTTTTTCTCCTCTCTGCTTTGTCCTCCCCCTCTCCCCTCTGCTCCCCCACCCCTCCCTATCCCGCCCTCACCATTCCACTCCGTCTTCTCGTTACATTTTCTCCCCTGCCTGTATCCCTTTCTTGTGGAAGCTGCGCAATTTTTGCCGTTCTTTAGATTCTTAGTTTTGCTTTATGATCCACACGGCGCGGTGCGGCGGTAGCGCTGAAGCTCCATTTAGCGCCATTGTTTAGTGTGGCCATTGTGGCGGCCTGGCGGCCGGCGGCCATCCCTGGGGGCGGCTAATGGCAGCAGAATGGCCACAGACGCGATACGGACCCCGTCCCATTCAGCGGCTGCCTCGCCGCGCGCCTCGCTGCCACGGGCTGAATCCTGGAAACCCCCCAACGTCTGACCTGCTGCTGCCATCGGTATGATTCGAGGAGAAATGCAGTTACAGTGACCCAGACTTGTGGACGGATATTTTTTCCCCACCGTCGTAAAAAGATTGTATTGGTGCAGCAGGAGGTTTAGGTTGGTCATCCAACTAGTCAAGGGATATGCGGCCAAGCCACCAAAGTGATCCACCAGCTAGGCACTGCAGTTGTTTGTTTCTCTCCCTTGCAACGCTGCCTTATGCCATCAGTAGTTCGACGCCTTATGCCATGAGTGGCTGACTGGGTCGATACTACATGTACCACAACGTACAATTTTTACAGCAGACTATATGTCCTGCCTACATTTATACTCCGCAATCCTCCCAACGGTGTGTGGCGGAGGGCACTTTACGTGTCACTGTCATTGCCTCCCTCTGTTGCAGTCGCGTATGGTTCGCGGGAAGAACGACTGCCGGAAAGCCTCTGTGCACTCTCGAATCTCTCTAATTTTATATTCGTGATCTACTCGGGAGTTATAAGTAGGGGGAAGCAATATATTCGATACCTCATCCAGAAACGCACCCTCTCGAAACCTGGACAGCAAGCTACATCGCGATGCAGAGCGCCTCTCTTGCAGAGTCTGCCACTTGAGTTTGCTAAACATCTCCGTAACGCTTACCAAATAACCCTGTAACGAAACGCACCGCTCTTCTTTGGATCTTCTCTATCTCCTCTGTCAACGGATCTCACGCTGATGAGCAATACTCAAGTATATGTCGAACGAGTATTTTGTAAGCCACCTCCTTTGTTGATGGACTACATTTTCTAAGGATCCTCCCAATGAATCTCAACCTGGCATCCGCCTTACCAACAATTAATTTTATATGATCATTCCACTTCAAATCGTTCCGTACGCATACTTCCAGATATTTTACAGAAGTAACTGCTACCAGTGTTTGTTCCGCTATCATATAATCATACAATAAAGGATCCTTCTTTCTATGTATTCGCAATACATTACATTTGTCTATGTTAAGTGCCTATCCGCTCCAGATCTTCCTGTATTTCGCTGCAATTTTCTAATGCTGCAACTTCTCTGTATACTACAGCATCATCCGCGAAAAGCCGCATGGAACTTCCGACACTATCTACTAGGTCATTTCTATACATATTGTGAAAACAATGGTCCCATAACACTGCCCTGTGGCGCACCAGATGTTACTTTAATGTCTGTAGACGCCTCTCAATTGAGAATAACATGCTGTGTTCTGTTTGCTAAAAACTCTTCAATCCAGCCACACAGCTGGTCTGATATTCCGTATGATCTTACTTGGTTTATCAGGCGACAGTGCGGAACTGTATCGAACGCCTTCCGAAAGTCAAGGAAAATTTCATCTACCTGGGAGCCTGTATCTAATATTTTCTGGGTCTCATGAACAAACAAAGCGAGTTGGGCCTCACACGATCGCTGTTTCCGGAATCCATGTTGATTCCTACACAGTAGATTCTGGGTTTCCGGAAATGACATGATACGGGAGCAAAAAACGTGAGCCGGCCGCGGTGGTCTCGCGGTTCTAGGCGCGCAGTCCGGAACCGTGCGACTGCTACGGTCGCAGGTTCGATTCCTGCCTCGGGCATGGATATGTGTGATGTCCTTAGGTTAGTTAGGTTTAAGTAGTTCTAAGTTCTAGGGGACTTATGACCACAGCAGTTGAGTCCCATAGTGCTCAGAGCCAATTGAACCATTTGAACCAAAAAACGTGTTCTAAAACTCTACAACAGATCGATGTCAGAGATACAGGCGGAGTGGCCGCGCGTTTGAGGCGTCATGTCACGGATTGCGCGGCCTCTCCCGCCGGAAGTTCTAGTCCTCCCTCGGGCATGGGTGTGTGTCTTGTTCTTAGCATAAGTTAGTTTAAGTAGTGTGTAAGTCTAGCGACCGATGACTTCAGCAGTTTTGTCCCTTAGGAATTCACACACATTTTAACATTTCACTGTATGTCCATCTAAATGAGTTGAAGGAATGTGATGACATGAAAAAAAAGGCGTTAGATCAGAGTTTCTCCAGGCGTACATTGTGCTCAAACAACTTACGGGAGTGCAACCTATCATTTTCAAGGTAGAAACATATTTGAATGGAACAGTCTTGTGCGTAACTTCGCCAGAAATTTATGGGAGATGTGGAAGCAGGCACAAAAAGACAATACAAATGCCCTTGAAGATAGGAAATGGATGAGGCAGCCAAACGGAAAGTCATGTGATTACCTTTTAGGTGAGTGTATAATTTTAATTAGTAGGTACAATGCAAAAGGGAAGATGAAGAAATTCTTCACGTTATATCAGTTTCCGTATCAGATAATTGAAATGATGTCAGTGATTAATGTAAAGCTTCAACTTCCTCCCCAAAACGCGCTCATCAATGTCGGGCGTATCGGTCCCTTCCAGGTCGCGCCAGACTCCATAGTACCATTTCCGGCACCAGAAAAGGGCGAAGAAGTAGGAAGGGAGAGGTAACGCTGATGGTAGAACAGAAAGAGCATACGCAATTTATGTGCACAGTACCGTACGTTACAAGAACGAGGGGAAAGGCCGATGTAAAACGAATAGTGCATTTAAGAATGTGTTTTGTTTGGTGAGATTTTTACCAATTCTTGGATCGTAGGGCTATGAGAAGTATATGATTAAAGAATGAAGGAATGTTGTGTGTTCTTACCTGGATAATTAATTTGAGGGTGGGTTTTTTCATTCTTGCCGTAAGTTAATAGTTAATTGAGGAGGATAAAGTGGATTGTTTATTTTGTCGTTTAGCTTAAGTTTACAGTAGTTACGAATATTTTCAGATGGTTAAGTAGGTAAAACACGGGAATGAAGCCCTAGCGCGCAGATGGCATGTAGTGCAGTAATGTAGAGACTGAAGCAGTTGAATGTTTATTTATGTAATGCAAAGGTAGTCTCGCGTTTTGGAATCGTCCATTTATTCAGTCTGTTTCATTGTAGTTGCTCATTCGTTTTGTTTTGAAGACAAGCGTTCGTTAGTTTGGTAAGCCAGTCAGTCAATCCATCTGCTGTCGCATTTTCACAGTTTATGTATTTAGCTTGGCCTGTGTTCCACTAGTAGCATATTTCTGAAATTTCGTGCATGTTTTCCTACTTAAAAGATTTAATCCCACGTTTTGCAAAGTGTAAATTCGGATAGTCTGCATCGCAGTTTTCATTTCTTCTGAAGCTACACAGCTCATTTAATGCATCAGCGACTGTTGGTGACACATCAGGAATGTAGCAAGTTGCACGTCTAGGTTTATGTCTGCTCTGATCGTATTTTAATCATGCCAGGATGGGTACGCAGGAGGGGCAGGCCGCAGTTCGTGAACAGCGGAATGCGCTTTCGGCTACGGTCGGTCCTCTTCAGGTTGCTTCGGGGCGCACCGGTGGTGGAGAGTCGTCCGCAGTGACCGAGCGGTTCTAGGCACTTCAGTCCGCAACCGCGCTGCTGCTACGGTCGCAGGTTCGAATCCTGCCTCGGGCATGGATGTGTGTGATGTCCTTATGTTAGTTAGGCTCAAGTACTTCCAAGCCTAGGGGACTGATGACCTCAGCTGTCAAGTCCCATAGTGGTTAGAGACATTTGAACCATTTTGATGGTGGAGAACTTGCAGGGGTTGTTTGGGGGAGGAGACCAGACAGTGTGGTCATCGGACTCAACGGATTAAGGAAGGATGGGGAAGGAAGTCTGCCCTCCCTTTCAAAGAAACCATTCCGGTATTTTCCTGGAGCGATTTAGGGAAATCATGGAAAACCTAAATCAGGGTGGCCAGACACGGGGCTGAAGCGTCGTTCACCCGAATGCGAGTCCAGTGTGCGCCACCTCGCTCGGTGTGGAGAACTTGGAGCGTCGGATGGGACACCTCAAGTGTCGCTTGTTTGCCCAACGGGCTCTACTGTCGAGGCATCTCCCAGTGTACTGCACATCCGGCCTCTGAGCATAGTGAGTGGCGGTTGTTAAGGCGTTCGCTTTACTCGAAGCGGAGGGCCAATGTGGAGGCTCACCGTCTGGCCTGTCCTATTCGCTCTGTGAGTGAACAACAGGGTCCGAGCAGGCACATGGGGGAAAGGGTTTATTAGTTATCAGGAACTCCAAAGTTACGCGCGTTATGGATCCATTGGAGCGATAGCGTCCAGGAATGAAAAGAAAGGCAAGTGCTCTCGGAAGGTCTGCTGCGGGGTCTCAAGCCAGATGTGGAGGCGATCTTGCCTGCGGCTATGGAACCTGCAGGGTGCAGTCGTCTGCAAGTTGTACCTCACGTCGGCACCAACGACGCCTGTCGCAGGGGCTCCGACACCATCCTTATTTCTTACAGGCAGCTAGTGGAAGGGGTAAAGGCTGATTGCCTCGTGCGCAAGGTACAGGAAGAGCTCTCTACTTGCAGCATTGTTGCCATAGTTGATCGGGGTTCTTTGGTTTGTAGCCGAGTGCGGAGGGTCTCAACCAAAAGCTTCGTTGACTCTATGACACTCCTGCCAATAGATTTGTAGATCTGTGTTGTTGGATGAGGATTAGTAGAACTCCCTGATACATCAGTGGTGCACAAGACGAAGGAAGCAAATACTCGGGCATCAGAGTATAATTAGAGTATAGAGTATTTGTGGAGTGCAAATAGCTTTCTTTTTTCGTCTAGGCGGTAGTTTGAGGCACTCTGATGCGCACTCACCAGATGCTACTCAGAAAGCGAAGTCGGGCCGCTTTCAGTTTAAAGAACTTCTACTGCAAAAATTTTGTTAGTAAATTGTCCAAATAATCCTAACAAAGTTCCGGAAGTTAGTGCCTTCACGAAAGTTATCGCTCTCAAATTATTCTTGGAACTGAGAGATGTCTGAAACCTTGGACAAGGAATTTTCATTGAAGTTGACAAAAATATTGTCTCTATAGACGTCAAAGTTGAGTGGGACATTGATCTTACCTGGCTGCATATATC
Organism: Schistocerca nitens; assembly: GCF_023898315.1. Lineage (NCBI taxonomy): Eukaryota > Metazoa > Arthropoda > Insecta > Orthoptera > Acrididae > Schistocerca > Schistocerca nitens. The sequence continues at coordinate 60,171,908 of NC_064615.1, forward strand.
AAGTCTAGATGAAAGCAAGTTAATCGTTGGATATTTTTGCCGACACCCGTGTCCGTTGCGATAGTTCCAGAGCCATTCAAAGAAAGTCTTCGATCAGTAGCGTATAAATACCCAAATCATGTAATACTAGTTGGAGACGGATTTAATCTACCGAGAATAGACTGGGACGTCTATGGATTCATTGCGAGGGTACAAACAGAAAAACTTGCGCATTACTTTTGAACACGTGTTCCGAAAACTGTCTTGAGCAGCTAGTTCTGCGGCCAACGCGCTATGTACAGGGTGTTTCAAAAAGACCGGTATACACTCCTGGAAATTGAAATAAGAACACCGTGAATTCATTGTCCCAGGAAGGGGAAACTTTATTGACACATTCCTGGGGTCAGATACATCACATGATCACACTGACAGAACCACAGGCACATAGACACAGGCAACAGAGCATGCACAATGTCGGCACTAGTACAGTGTATATCCACCTTTCGCAGCAATGCAGGCTGCTATTCTCCCATGGAGACGATCGTAGAGATGCTGGATGTAGTCCTGTGGAACGGCTTGCCATGCCATTTCCACCTGGCGCCTCAGTTGGACCAGCGTTCGTGCTGGACGTGCAGACGGCGTGAGACGACGCTTCATCCAGTCCCAAACATGCTCAATGGGGGACAGATCCGGAGATCTTTCTGGCCAGGGTAGTTGACTTACACCTTCTAGAGCACGTTGGGTGGCACGGGATACATGCGGACGTGCATTGTCCTGTTGGAACAGCAAGTTCCCTTGCCGGTCTAGGAATGGTAGAACGATGGGTTCGATGACGGTTTGGATGTACCGTGCACTATTCAGTGTCCCCTCGACGATCACCAGTGGTGTACGGCCAGTGTAGGAGATCGCTCCCCACATCATGATGCCGGGTGTTGGCCCTGTGTGTCTCGGTCGTATGCAGTCCTGATTGTGACGCTCACCTGCACGGCGCCAAACACGCATACGACTATCATTGGCACCAAGGCAGAAGCGACTCTCATCGCTGAAGACGACACGTCTCCATTCGTCCCTCCATTCACGCCTGTCGCGACACCACTGGAGGCGGGCTGCACGATGTTGGGGCGTGAGCGGAAGACGGCCTAACGGTGTGCGGGACCGTAGCCCAGCTTCATGGAGACGGTTGCGAATGGTCCTCGCCGATACCCCAGGAGCAACAGTGTCCCTAATTTGCTGGGAAGTGGCGGTGCGGTCCCCTACGGCACTGCGTAGGATCCTACGGTCTTGGCGTGCATCCGTGCGTCGCTGCGGTCCGGTTCCAGGTCGACGGGCACGTGCACCTTCCGCCGACCACTGGCGACAACATCGATGTACTGTGGAGACCTCACGCCCCACGTGTTGAGCAATTCGGCGGTACGTCCACCCGGCCTCCCGCATGCCCACTATACGCCCTCGCTCAAAGTCCGTCAACTGCACATACGGTTCACGTCCACGCTGTCGCGGCATGCTACCAGTGTTAAAGACTGCGATGGAGCTCCGTATGCCACGGCAAACTGGCTGACACTGACGGCGGCGGTGCACAAATGCTGCGCAGCTAGCGCCATTCGACGGCCAACACCGCGGTTCCTGGTGTGTCCGCTGTGCCGTGCGTGTGATCATTGCTTGTACAGCCCTCTCGCAGTGTCCGGAGCAAGTATGGTGGGTCTGACACACCGGTGTCAATGTGTTCTTTTTTCCATTTCCAGGAGTGTATTTGAAACTGCAATAAAAACTAAACGAGCAGCGATAGAAATACACCGTTTGTTGCAATATGCTTGGGACAACAGTACATTTTCATGCAGACAAACTTTCGAAATTACAGTAGTTACAATTTTCAACAACAGATGGCGCTGCAAGTGATGTGAAAGATATAGACGACAACGCAGTCTGTGGGTGCGCCATTCTGTACGTCGTCTTTCTGCTGTAAGCATGTGCTGTTCACAACGTGCAAGTGTGCTGTGGACAACATGGTTTATTCCTTAGAACAGAGGATTTTTCTGGTGTTGGAATTCCACCGCCTAGAACACAGTGTTGTTGCAACAAGACGAAGTTTTCAACGGAGGTTTAATGTAACCAAAGGACCGAAAAGCGATACAATAAAGGATCTGTTTGACAAATTTCAACGGACTGGGAACGTGACGGATGAACGTGCTGGAAAGGTAGGGCGACCGCGTACGGCAACCGCAGAGGGCAACGCGCAGCTAGTTCAGCAGGTGATCCAACAGAGGCCTCGGGTTTCCGTTCGCCGTGTTGCAGCTGCGGTCCAAATGACGCCAACGTCCACGTATCGTCTCATGCACCAGAGTTTACACCACTATCCATACAAAATTCAAACGCGGCAACCCCTCAGCGCCGCTACCATTGCTGCACGAGAGACATTCTCTAACGATATAGTGCACAGGATTGATGACGGCGATATGCATGTGGGCAGCATTTGGTTTACTGACGAAGCTTATTTTTACCTGGACGGCTTCGTCAATAAACAGAACTGGCGCATATGGGGAACCGAAAAGCCCCATGTTGCAGTCCCATCGTCCCTGCATCCTCAAAAAGTACTGGTCTGGGCCACCATGTCTTCCAAAGGAATCATTGGTCCATTTTTCAGATCCGAAACGATTACTGCGTCACGCTATCAGGACATTCTTCGTGAATTTGTGGCGGTACAAACTGCCTTAGACGACACTGCGAACACCTCGTGGTTTATGCAAGATGGTGCCCGGCCACATCGCACGGCCGACGTCTTTAATTTCCTGAATGAATATTTCGATGATCGTGTGATTGCTTTGGGCTATCCGAAACATACAGGAGGCGGCGTGGATTGGCCTCCCTATTCGCCAGACATGAACCCCTGTGACTTCTTTCTGTGGGGACACTTGAAAGACCAGGTGTACCGCCAGAATCCAGAAACAATTGAACAGCTGAAGCAGTACATCTCATCTGCATGTGAAGCCATTCCGCCAGACACGTTGTCAAAGGTTTCGGGTAATTTCATTCAGAGACTACGCCATATTATTGCTACGCATGGTGGATATGTGGAAAATATCGTACTATAGAGTTTCCCAGACCGCAGCGCCATCTGTTGTTGAAAATTGTAACTACTGTAATTTCGAAAGTTTGTCTGCCTGAAAATGTACTGTTGTCCCAAGCATATTGCAACAAACGGTGTATTTCTATCGCTGCTCGTTTAGTTTTTATTGCAGTTTCAAATATACCGGTCATTTTTGAAACACCCTGTAGCTGCGCACAGGCGACGTCAGTATAGACATGATAGTAACTATGGTCACGAAAGGGAGGGTGTTTCTGCTAGAAAGAGCTGATAAGCAGTTGTTACCATCTCAGAGAGTTGATGTTACCTAGTTCCAGTAAGATGAACACAGAGGAATTATGGGCAGAGTTTGAACAGACTGTAAATCGTGGTCTGGCGAACTATGTGCCTAGTAAGTGAATTAAGGAAAGAAATGATCCACCATGGTTTAACAATGGATTTTAGAAAATGCAGAGGAAGCTGAGGCTATCGCACTCTCGGTTCACTAGAGAACCCACAAATGACGACTGGCAAAGGTTACTAGAGCTTTATGCCTCTGTGGAAAGATCCATGTGCGAACCAGACGATAACTCCCAGCGTCGCACCTCTGGCAGAGAACCCGAGAAAATTCTGGTCCTACGCAAAATCACTAAGCAGTTCTAGGGCTCCATCCAGTCATTGGTTGACCTGCCTGGTGTGGCAGCTGAAGACAGCAAAACGAAAGCCGAAGTTTTAAACTTCGAGTTTAAGAAGTTTTTCACTTAGGAGACTCGTACAAACATACCGTCATCTGACCATCACACAGGCTGCCGTGTGGATGAAACAGTAGTAAGCATCCCTGCCGTAGAGAAGCTACTGAAAGAGTTGGAAGTAAATTAGTGGCCCGGTCCGGAAGAAATCCAAGTTCAGTTTTACATTGAGTACTCTACGGCTTTGGCGTCTTACTAATCTTGTATTTATCACGAGTCTCCTGCCCAGCACCAAGTCCCACGCGAGTGGAAAGATTGCAGGTATCTCCTTTATTAAAGAACGGTAACAGAACGGACCCGCGAAATTACGGGCCAAAGTCCCTAACGTCAGTTTGCTGCAGAATCCTTGAACATATTCTCAGTTCGAAAATAATAAATTTTCTTAAGAATAAGAAGCTTCTGTGCACGATTGGACACGTTTTTAGAAAGAATCGCCCATGCGAAACGCAGCCTGCCCTTTCCTCACATGATATACCCCGAGCTATAGACGAAGAGCAACAGGCAGATTCCATATTTCTAGATTTTCGGGAAGCATTTGACACGGTGTACCAACACAGACAGTTAACGAAGTTACGAGGATAACGAACAGACCTCAGATATGTGAAAGATTCGAAGATTCCTTAAGTAATAGAACCCAGTATGTTGTCCTCGACGGCGAGTGTTTATCACAGCGAATGATATCCTCAGGAGTGTCCCAGAGAAGTGTGATAGGACCGCTGTTCTTCTCTGTAAATGTGTAAATGATCTTGCGGTCAGTGTAGGCAGCAATCTGCTGTCGATTGCTGATGATGTCGTGGTATACAGTAATGTGTCGACATTGAGCAACTGTAGCAGGATACAAGAACACAGCCGTGGCAGCTCCAGTTCATTTTATCTCTGTCTTCCCGGTGGCTTCATTCACTGGCGACCTCATAGGCGGTTCGAATTTAACTTGCAGTTTTCATAGATGATCGCTGGCTTGGAGAGTTTTCAATAGGCAGTTGAGGGGATAGCGAGCTGGGGGGGGGGGGAGGGAGGCTCAGCATAAGGGTATCACCTGTCGGTTTTCGCTCTCGGTGTTTCCCTCGGTCGTTAGTTCTGTTTGTGCCAATATCGACTTGCCACTCCTTTGGGTAGTGGCAAACACATTCCTGTGTCTACGGTGCTCTACGGCCTTCAGTGGATTTACACTCCATTGTTTATCCATGTTGTGCCGACCTGGACGCTTGCAGTTTTTCCCTCATCGTTTCCGTGTATTCAAGGGCCATTACTAGAAAATTCTGCGGCCAGTATTGCTCACGCTCTGATATCTGTGCCTCTGGATCACTGTAACATTTTAATTTATTGCGACTAATCTTGACAGTAACCGTGTTGTATCTTTGCATTTATTTCACTGGTGGCAATTTTGGGTGTAAATTAGTGACTGACCTTGTGTTGGCGATAAAGTGTACTACTGAGACCTTTACTTGCTGTGGATAAACAAGGCCATAAGCCGTGCAGCACCTTCAAATTCGGGTGTGGCAGCCTGCTGTTTGAGCTTTAATATTTAAAGAAGCTCTTTACTCGGTTTTATTAATCTGGTCATGAGCCATGTGCCATAATTCCTGTTCACTGTGTTTGAGATTCATTTATGCACTGTAAGGTTTGTAATTTTAGCTTTTAATTATTTTAAGGGGAATTCCCTGTGTTATTACGTCTGTTTTGAAGCTACGTTCCAGATGGTTGTCTAGCCTGAGGTCTAATTCAAAGAAACACTGTTTTTAGTGCCTGGTCACTAAGTATTCCCTTGGAGGGATAAGCTTGATCATTTATTTGTTCCATCTATTTGATTCAGGTAGGCACCTGGGCGTGCAATTTTGGTGTAAAGTTTATATAAATTGTTTGGGGGAACGTTAATTATTATATCTTTATACTTACATATTTGTGATTTAAGGTGTATTTTCTTTGGGCAGTTTTTAAGAGAGTACGTATTGCTACCCTATTCTCTGGTGGACTTTTTCAGCTTGGAGCCGGGACCTTTTAACACGGTGTCGATTGTTGTTCATGTAATCTGTATTTCTGTAGTCTCTGACTTACCTTTATGGTGTTTGTTAGCAGCGCCTCTGAGGTGTGTCCGCTGTTGCTGTAGTAAAACTGCTCAGATAGACGGTTTGCCTTCTTGAAGTTAATTTCACCTTTCCTTTCTTAAGGCTCTGACATACTTGCTTTAACTTCTAAATGTTAGCGTAAAGGCCTATATGTGCACGATATTGAAATAAAATTTTGAGGTAGTTCCTTTGCCATTTCAAGTAACTGCGTGTATACTTGGTGTGCTGAGGAAAATTGTAATGCAGTTTCCGTTATGACTTCCATCTCCTTAGATTTCCATCTGTAATTGTAACTCACTATTATTTGCTTGAGCTTAGTTTGTCGTTTTATCCGTTCTATGGATGTAGGAAAATTTGTTGGATCTGCCTTGCTTGGGTGTTACTTCTAAATTACCAGTTCTTAACATAATAATTATGACTGCTTAAGAAAATTGTTCAAGAGTTATCTTTTACTTACATTTCGTTTGAGAGAGATTTTGTTATGATTTTTTGTTCTGTTGCTGGCACCGATGCCTAGGGGTAGCAAGAATTGAACATTTAGTCACGTCAGTCTGTGGTTAAAATTTAAAAAGGCTCGTTTCCTTTTAACAATCTCTTATGTTAAGAGTTATTTGCTAACTGTTGTATTTTATTTTGTGCTATCATGTGCATTGTAAATAAATGTGATCATTAAATGGAAAAATGATGGAAGAATTGTGGACCCGTCCTTCCATGTGGCTCTTTTCCTATGCCAGTGTGTATCTTGAGGCGTCAGGTAGCTAGTTCTTCATGTAGAGAAATTGAAGATAACGCGAATGAGTAGGGAAAACAAACCCACGATGCTCGGATACGTAATTAGTAGTGCCCTGCTTGACACATTCGCGTCGTGTAAACATCTGGGCGTAACGTTGGAAAGTGATGTGAAATGGAGCGAGCATTTGAGGATTGTGGCAGGGAAGGCGAATGGTGATCAGTTTGTTGGGAGAATTTTGGGAGGCGTCGTTCATCCATCAAGGAGACCGCGTATACGTCGCTAGTGCGACCTATTCTTGAGTACTGGTCGAGTGTTAGGTCTCTGTACCAGACTGGATTAAAGGAAGACATCGAAGCAATTCAAACGCCAGCTGCAAAATCTGTTATCGGTATGTTCGAGCAACAAGCAAGTATTAAGGAGATGTTTTGGGAACTGAAATGGGAATCCCTGGAGTAAAGGCGACGTTTTTTTTCGATAACCACTATTGAGAAGCCGGCCGAAGTTGCCGTGCGGTTAAAGGCGCTGCAGTCTGGAACCGCAAGACCGCTACGGTCGCAGGTTCGAATCCTGCCTCGGGCATGGATGTTTGTAATGTCCTTAGGTTAGTTAGGTTTAACTAGTTCTAAGTTCTAGGGGACTAATGACCTCAGAAGTTGAGTCCCATAGTGCTCAGAGCCATTTGAATTTGAACTATTGAGAAAATTTACAGAATCGGTATTTGAACGTGACTGGAGAACGATTCTACTACTGCTGCTAACATATAATTCGAGTAAGGATCATTTAAATTCATGTTTATTAGGTGCTGCTGAGAAGGCTCTTGGATGAGAAGGAAGAGGGATGTATGTCGAGTAGATGACACTGGGCTAAAGTGGGACGACTGAAGAATGAAAGACTGCCGCGCGGGATTAGCCGAGCGGTCTACGGCGCTACAGTCATGGACGGTGCTGCTGGTCCCGGCGAAGGTTCGAGTCCTCCCTCGGGCATGGGTGTGTGTGTTTGTCCTTAGGATAATTTAGGTTGAGTAGTGTGTAAGCTTAGGGACTGATGACCTTAGCACTTAAGTCCCATAACATTTCACACACATTTGAACATTTTTGAACGAAAGACTACTTACAAGAAATTGTCAAGCTCTAAACGGCATGAAGATAGAGATCACTACAACACAGTTAAAAGATAAGAAAAAAGGATGGTTATCTGAGCTAAAACGGAGTCGTGCTAAAAGAATTGCGAGAACGCAGAACATTTAGTTGAATAGAACAGGACATCGGAAGCTTGGCGATTTACACATGTGAGAGGTTCTGCAACAATTAAAAAGCAGAATGACAGCCATTTTGGAACACGTGTGAAAACATGCTTACAGAGGATAGGGAATAATTTTGAGGAGATGAAAATGAAGGGAAATTTACCCTCTAAATGATGAAACCCTTTTAACCGCCGTAGGATGTCAGTTTTATTCCTTTAACGAATTATGCATCTGATTTACATTACTGGACAGTTTCGGGATGGCCTTAGGCTATTATCAAATGTCTGCAATATAGCACCAAAAGTACAGTAAATAGGTAAGACATTTTAGTTGATCACATTGTAATTTAAATTAGTTACATTATCTTGGTGTCCACAGCTCGTGGTTGTGCGCTAGCGTTCTCGCTTCCCACGCCCGGGTTCCCGGGTTCGATTCCCGGCGGGGTCAGGGATTTTCTCTGCCTCGTGATGACTGGGTGTTGTGCGCTGTCCTTAGGTTAGTTAGGTTTAAGTGTCGCTCGTGGACTCGTGCAGAGGGGCTTCAACGTCTCTGTGGAGCCCCGCCTCCGTACACCTGAAGGACTCCGCAAGCCTGACGTGGTGGCGGTCAAAGACGGCATCGCCCGCGTGATCGACGCCCAGGTAGTCGGAGATCATCTCCGGCTCGACTGGTGTCACGATCAGAAGGCGACCTACTACAACACGCCGTCCATCCGGCGTGCCATCTCCAACCTGCACCGAGACGTCGAGGAGGTTACTGTGTCCACCGCGACATTGAATTGGAGGGGTGTATGGTCTCCAGCGTCGGCGAGGGAACTGTCTACGCTTGGATTTCGACCCCGAGAACTGGCGGTACTGAGCACAAGAGTACTGCAAAGCTGCTGCACGAGCTATCGAATCTTTGAACACATGACGGCGCCACGCCCGATGGAACGAGCCGGCGTCGGTTAGGTGCTGGTTATCTCTTCGCCTTGACTCCTGGGGCCTATCCACAGGAGGAATCAACCGTCTTTGTTCTTGTTTCTTATTCTTTGTATTTGTGTTTCCTTCCTTCATATATATGTTACATTATTTATTTGGTGCGCCCTGTAAGTCCCCACCCCGGTGGTGGACATGGCGAGCTACACACCAACTTAGTTTTACGCCATTATATGTAATATATATGTGTTATTCATTTGAATGAATAAAGACGGCTAGCAATAGTTCTAAGTTCTAGGTGACTGATGACCATAGATGTTAAGTCCCATAGTGCTCAGAGCCATTTGAACCATTTGAACTATCTTGGTGATGTGTATCACTAAGAGCACTTTAAAAAAAATGCAATAAGATCACGTAACATCATTGCAGCAATAACGAACTTTTAATTATGACTATATTGATTATAATGTCAAAGACCAACATGTAACACGTTTTATAAGAAATACGGACATGTAAACGAAGATCCGCCAGGTTAGTCAAGGGCGCTAATGCGCTGCTTCCTGGGCTCGGGTAGGCGCGCCTGCCCTGGATCGAATCCGCTCGGCGGATTAACGACGAGGGGCTGGTGTGCCGGACAGCCTTGCTATGGTTTTTGGGCGGTTTTCACCATCCCACTAGGTGAATACCCGGCTGGTTCCCATGTCTCGCCTCATTTAAACGACTCGAAGACATCTGAAAACGTTCACACTATTTTATGGCTTACACTAGATGCAGACAGCTGTGGTCCACTAATTGCGTCTCGGGGGTTATGGAATGGCGACAGGAAGGACATCCGGCCATCCTCTGCCGCTAATATCGCCAAATCCATAGTAACACGGCCGACTCCGCGTTGACGTGGGACAAAGGCCAACAGAAAATTATGGACAGACTGTGATCACATTACTGCATCTCCCTTTGGTGACAACGTTGTCCTGCAAAATGACATGGGTTAGCATGCTTTTTGCTTGATGCATGTTTCCCGCAATTTGTAACAGTTTTGTATGTGTATGAGTGCGGAAAAGTACATGATGTGCTGCTAAGCGAATGTGCAAGGGCTAGTAAGCTACCTGTTAGTAAGGTTTCTGCTTACATAACATGTTGCGAAAGTCGTTCTTGTAAGAGGATGGCTATCTGCAAAACTATGTCTGTAACATGTGTGGGTATTTGGCTGTTCTTATATAACACGCAATAATATTTTTAAATGTGACACACACAGCACCAATATCATCTAACAAGGGAACCTCCCCATCGCACCCCCCTCAGATTTAGTTATAAGTTGGCACAGTGGATAGGCCTTGAAAAACTGAACACAGATCAATTGCGAAAACAAGAAGAAGTTTTGTCGAACTACGAAAAAAATAAGCAAAATATACAAATTGAGTAGTCGATGTGTAACATAAGCAACATCATGGACACGATGATCTAAGGAGCGCCGTGGTCTTGTGGTTAGCGTAAGCAACTGCGGGACGAAAGGACATTGGTTCAAGTATTCCCTCGAGTAAAAATTTTAACTTTTTTATTTTCTAGCAATTGACGTGTGTCAATTATCAAAGTTCAGGCACTCACACAATCAACTTCGCTCTCGAAAATTCCAGGACATGTTCAGATTTGCTTGGACATAAGCAGGATTTCACGGTCTACACACGGAAAAAATTGGAAAACGTTAAAAACATATGTTTTGACAGAGCACAGGGAAAACTGTGTGACTGTGAAACTGTTGCATTCATTTGTTGCAGTTTATGTGACAAACTCTTATGTTTTCATCACTTTTTTGCGAGTTATTATCACATCCACAAGAAAACCTAAATCGAGCAAGGTAGAAGAATCTTTTTACCCATTCGCCAAGTGTACAAGTTAGGTGGGTCGACAACATATTCCTGTCATGTGACGCACATGTCGTCACCAGTGTCGTGTAGAATATATCAGACGTGTTTTGCTGTGGAGGAATCGGTTGACCTATGACCTTGCGATCAAATGTTTTCGGTTCCCATTGGAGAGGCACGAACTTTCGTCTGCTAATCGCACGGTTTTGCGGTGCGGTCGCAAAACACAGACACTAAACTTATTACAGTGAACAGAGACGTCAATGAACGAACTGACAGATCATAACTTTGCGAAAATAAATGAAGTAAAATTTTCACCCGAGTGAAGACTTGAACCAAGGACCTCGCGTTTCGCAGTTGTTCACGCTAACCACGGGACCACGGCGCTCCTGAACTGTCACTATGCTTGATGTTGCTTATCTTGCACATGGACTACTCAGTTTGTATATTTTACAAATTTTTTTCATAGTTCCATACAACTTCTTCCTGTTTTCTCGATTGACCTGTGTTCAGTTTTTCAAGGCCTATCCACTGTGCCAACTTATAACTAAATCTGAGGGGAGTGCGATGGGGAGGTTCCCTTGTAAGTAATTTAAACTACAGTTTTAATATGCAAGGGTAATGTTATCTTCTAATATGCCTTATGAATTTACTGTGCTTTTGGTGTTATATTGCTGACTATGGCTTGTGGTCGAAACTGACTAGTAATGTAATTTATATGCATGGTACATTAAAAAATAAAATTGACAGCCTATGGTGGTTAAACTGGTTTTTCATTTTATTTTTATTTTCTATTTTTATTTTATCTTATTTTTCTGAGCCATTCGTCTTCTGATTGGTTTGATGTGGCTCGCCACAAATTCCTTTCTGTTCCAACCTCCTCATCTGGGAGTATCACTTGCAACCTACATTCTCAATAATTTGCTAGATGTATTCCAGTCTCTGTCCTCTACAGTTTTTAGCCTGTACAGCTCCATCTAGTACCGTGGAAGTTATTTCCTGATGTTTTAACTTAAGTCTCCTTGTCAGCGTTGCAATAATATTCCTTTCCTCTCCGATTCTGGGCAGAACCTCCTCGCACCACATCTCAAATGTTTAAATTCTCTTCTGTTCTGGATTTCGGACAGTCCATGTTTCACCACTGTACAATGCTGTGCTCCAAACGAAAATAAAATGGTTCAAATGGCTCTGAGCACTATGGGACTCAACTGCTGAGGTCATTAGTCCCCTAGAACTTAGAACTAGGTAACCTGACTAACCTAAGGACATCACAAACATCCATGCCCGAGGCAGGATTCGAACCTGCGACCGTAGCAGTCTTGCGGTTCCAGACTGCAGCGCCTTTAACCGCACGTCCACTTCGGCCGGCCCAAACGAAAATACTCAGAAATTTCTTCCTCAAACTGAGCCCTATGCTTGACACTAGTTTCCATCATTTAGACGGTACACTGAGAATGTGGACGTGCACATGAAGAAATCATTGGAAAATTGTCCTGTTGAAGAGGTGGCTGGCAGTACCGTTTGTCAGGTCCTTCAAAAACCAGCTTCTTCTGGAGCCAAAGTAACGCAATAATTGAAGTACATAGGACCTAAAGTAGTAGCAGCACTAGTAACTATTTTTAGTAAAGAAGATGAAATGACCCAAGAATAGAAGATATATTGTGAGCATGTATAAGAAAAGGAACAGGAGGGTTTCGACTAATTACAGGGGAGTAAATGTAGTCACATTGCTGAGTAAATTTTTCAGTAGTACAATAAAGAACATATTGGAGGTTCCGCGTCTCGTTGTGTCTCAGGAGCTGTCTGGGTTTATTGCATGGAAAAGCTTTCTTGATAACATGTTTGCATACGCCATATGTATCAGAAAATGATCGTAAAATGTCGAGACCTCCATTTTGTGTTTGTTGATTTGGAGAGATGTATGGTTCTGTGCCAAGAAGCCAACATTGTAAAATGCTTGTATGGATAGTGCATTAACAATGTTGGTAAAAAGGATGTACCAGTAATGCGAGGGAGTTAGTGTTGAGATGTCGGTAAGTTTCAATTTAAGGATTAAGGCATGAATGTTCTACGTCACCAACCTTATTTAAGTTGTATTTAGAAGCTGTTATTGGTTACTGGAATAAACAGTGCATAATTTTAAGTGTGG